>NW_017308613.1:114522-116190 GCF_000935625.1 Nanorana parkeri | reverse complement strand
TCTACCTTCTCCTTTTTTTTAACTTCTCCATTCTCTACTGCCACTTACCCTATAATGCCTTCTCTAATCCTTAAGGGATTTATTTTCTTTCCCTCATCCTCAACTGTTCCACTACCAAAACAAAAGTAGCTTTGTCTGGCTGCTTACTACGTAGGTAGATTATCAGGTGACTATTACTGAGCTAACAGATATGTCTTACCACACTACACCCATCAATTGGACTTTAATTTTTTTTAAAGACAAAGTATTTACTGTATAGCAACTCTTTACTTAGGGGTCTATTTGCCGGAGCCAGCCGTAAGATCACGGCTGGCTCCGCCCAGCTGTCAGAAGCAGGCTGTCGGCCGGCCAATGGCCGGCCGCTCGGCCAGCTTCGTCTTTCTCCTGAACCGAAGGGGTCCTGGTGCCGAAGCTAGCCGAAGGATCGGCCGAAGCTACGGCCAGATCCTTCGGCAGCTTTGTGAATAGACCCCTTAGTCTCCTTGACATAATCCTATTGATACTCTCTTTTGTACTTTGTACCTCACCATGTACACCTGATATATTACTACAATTTAATGTATTATGATTTTGCTTTGTTGTTCTTGGAGTTGATCTAATGGTTCCTTTATACATATTACAATTTTTAGACTGGTGAATACTGAGTACGTTGGTAAGCAACCGAGGCAGTTGTTTTCACTATTTTTGTCTTCTACTTTACATCTCAAAAAGGTGAATGTTAATAAGGAGCTTCAGGCCACACCAAATTCTGCTTTGGATTAGGCATTTCACATTGTGTCTGGTGAGGTTGATGCCTAACCTGGAGTGGATTTTTTAATCATCAGTCCACCAAAGGTTTTCTTGCTACACTTCCCAATTGCCATCAGACTACTTGCCACTTACACCACCAGGGGCTACTAATTAAATATATATATAATTTGCCAACATATATGTGACAGAAATACAGTTAGTCACAATAACAAAGCATACCCCATTAAGTAAGGGGTCATACTCATGGACATCTGCTAACGTGGTGTACATGATACAGTGTTCAGCATGTGACAAATGTTGTTACATTGGGAAAACTGGCCTTAAGCTGCATCTCAGGATGAACCTACACAGGAGTTCGATCAAGAACCACAAAGAAAATGAATATTGCACTCCAGTAGGACATCACTCCTTCCAGAAGGATCACTTCATCCAAAACCTCAAAATGAAAGTACTAAAAGGGAATTTTAAAAACTCTCATGAAAGGAAAACATTTGAGATGAAAATGATTATACATTTCAATGCCATACAGGAGGGACTCAGTCTGGATTCTGGTTTTCTGACACACTACCAGAACGTTTTATGAATCTACAGAACATCACAATATTCATGTATGTTGTATATCTCTGATCTGTTTAGGGTTTATTTGTCATCCTATGTTTATTTGTTCTGTCTTTTGATTATCAGGAGGCATTCTTTACTTCCAGGTCCAACATTTATGACACCCTCCACCCCTCCCCCTGTAACAGCTTTCTCTTGCTTTAACTGACAAACTGTCATGTTGATTAGTATTGCTTCTGACGTGCAGAAGAGAGGTTCACACTCGAAAGCTTGTCTTTTATATATTTTGTTAGTGCGAAAAGAAAGGTATCATTGCACACTGCAATACTACGTTTTGTGTGTGTGCGTATGTATGTATGT
>NW_017308613.1:112212-113792 GCF_000935625.1 Nanorana parkeri | reverse complement strand
CTATACAAACACACACACACACACACACACACACACACACACACACTGTATTTTTATTGTTTTTTTTTTAGTCAAGTAAAATTGAAAGGTTTAAATCCATTTTATGTAATTTTCTATCCAGCTAGCTAGAGAAACTCTGAAGCTCTAGTTTTTTTCATCAGCAGCATAATTACTTTTCAATTGTAAGCCCTCACTGGCAGGGCCCTCCTTACCATTTTGTTTGAATTTGTATTGTGATTGTAATGTCTTCCTTATGTTGTAAAGCGCTGCGCAAACTGTTGGCGCTATACAAATCCTGTATAATAATGATAATAATAACTGTTCTGAAATATGTACATATGTACATTGTTTACAGGTCTCAAATAAGTCATCACAGCTGTACTTTCTCTCTTCATCTCTTCAAGGTTTCTATCAGACAAACTGCAAGGCAAGCCAGTCTGCTGTGCTGCCCATTTAGATAACTCATAGCAACTGTTTAAAAACACACTTAAAAAACACAAACATTCACAGAAAATTGCCAAGTCTCCCTTTAAATACAATACTAAAATGGAAAGAGAATAGCCCAACCATAACGTTGCTGTCCAACAAAAACTCAGTGACTGGAGGGCAAAAATACAACTAAAAGTCCAATAAAAACTAAGAAACATCTGCAGAAATCAACAGCCATGATGGGACAACCTGATAACCTGATCTGAGGCGGACCCTCAACAGAAGATTAGGTTGTCACAGTCTATCATGGCTCTGTGATCACTGTGATTGCAGAGCCATGACAGTCCCAGAATACTGCATTCTACTCAGAGATGCTAAGTAGTCTATTCACAAAGCTGCCGAAGGATCTAGCCGTAGCTTCGGCCGATCCTTCGGCTAGCTTCGGCCCCAGGACCCCTTCGGTTCACTAGAACCGAAGGGGTGCTGTACCGGCTATTCACTATAGCCCATACAGCTCCCGTACGTGGCCGAATGCATATGCATCGGCTCGGCTGAGCCGTGCTAAAAGCCGAAGCTGGCCGAGCGGCCGGCCGACAGCCTGCTTCTGACAGCTGGGTGGAGTCAGCCGTGATCTTACGGCTGGCTCCGGCCACTTGCAGAGAGATCAGCGTCCCTGGTTACCTGCTAACCAGGGACACTGATCGCCAAACAGCAAACTCTCACTGGCGCCCCGGGAGTCTCCTGCTCCTGGCCGCCAACGAGAGAAACACTGCTGTTTCTTGTTTTACTTTATTCTGACACGGAGCGATGTCAGAATAGAAAAAAAAAAATTACCATTGAAATGAATTGCTACATTACTATTGGCTATTTCAATTTGCAATAGCCAACAGTAAACTTGCATTGTACCCACCCTCTGCTGCAGTTCTCCATCAGGTCCATCAGCAGAGGGCGGGTACAATGCTAGTTTACTATTGGCTATTGCATATTGAAATAGCCAATAGTAATGTAGCAATGCATTTCAATGGGAATTTTTTTTTCTATTCTGACATTGCTTCGTGTCAGAATAAAGAAAAATAAATACACAGCAGTGTTTCTCTCCTGGGTGGCCGGGAGTGGGAGGCACCCAGAGTGCCCGGGAGAGTTTTTTTTTT
>NW_017308613.1:108974-111633 GCF_000935625.1 Nanorana parkeri | reverse complement strand
CCCAACATGCTCAGCATGTTGGGCCGACCCGAAGCCATGTGAAGCAAGCCGATGTAAGGCTGATTTCAGCCGATGTACGGCTGAAATCAGCCGTACTAGCCTGAAGTGAATAGCCGAACAATGTTCGGCTCACTTCACTTGGGGTCATTTGTTCACTCGGCTGCCCTCGGCAGCTTAGTGAATAGACCCCTAAGTATCAAAGCCCCATGTAAATAAAACAAAAACCTTAGTGCCCCTAGTTTAAAAAAACATGTAAATAAAAAAATTAAGTTTTTAAAAAATTAATATAAAAAAAGGAAAAAAATATAAAAAAGTCAAACAAAGTTTTTAGATATATGTTTAATAAAAATATTGCAGAGGAGGCTATTAAAGATAGGAGACAAACATACCACATTTTAACATTGTTCCATGCTAAAATTGTATTTCACTCCTTGTATTTTGTGACCTATAACTCGCAAAATTAACTGTAATCCCAAACATATTCTATACCCTATAAATCAGGACAAATAAAATAATTTATTATTGATTGCCTTCTGTCAGTTACACTAATTATGTAAACATTATTATTACCAAAGCAGTTTTTTTTTCCATTTGTTTTTTAATTTTTTTTGTATTTTTCATTAAAAAAAGATAAGAATTTATATATGCATATGTCAAATCAAACTAAAGCCCATTTTGTCCTTAAAAAAATTGCATATAATATGTGTAAGTTCAATGCATGAGGAAGATGGAAATTATGGTTAAACAAACCCGCAGCAAAAATGGCAAAATTGCTGCGATCCCCACCAACGAAAACATTTTCTGATGCTGTGTCACTAAGGGGTTAAGATAGATGATGCAAATAAATATGATTTCAATCTGCAAAAGAGCAGTAGGTTTGGGTTTTCAAAAGAAAGTAGGCCATGGTGAGCTTTCCAAAGCCATTAGGTTTCTTTTCCTTAAAGTATGTATTTGTCTTCTGGTTTACTAACCAAAACAAATGCTTGCTATCAAAGAAGTTATTATGCTAACAAGCATTCATGAAATCATGAACATACCTATTACAAAGAGGAACAGAGTTATTAGACATACTGTATTTCCTCCTTTACTATGCATCTTGATATCTGTATTCTCACTGTATAAAATACTGTGTATATACATACATCTATATATATATCTATATCTATATATAGATATATAGATATAGATATATGTCTATATATATAGATCTATATCTATCTATCTATCTATCTATCTATAGATAGATAGATATAGATCTATATATATATATTGTACTCACCAAAATGTTTTGGACAGCAGGTATATACAGTATCTTTTTTTGTATATCAGATGATGGGCTGAATATTGCATCTGCTTTCTTCTTGTATACATGTCAGAAATCTCCACTGATGGTTGGGCCCTGTGGTGCCATTGAGTTTTGTTCCATATATATTTATAACAATATATTTATTAACATTAGAATTCAGTAATAATATGACAATTTAGTAAGGGTTGTTGGAGATTTTCTCAGCTTGGGGATTGAAACAATGTCATTTATAAGAAAATGTGCCCCTTTCTAAAACCAAATAAAATACCTTAAATAACTACAGAGAGAACATATATATTAAAAATTACAATATATATACATTACTTTGTAAAAGTTTTTGGTAGGTGTGCCTTCGGTGAACAAACTGCCTCCTGGTACAGCCAAACATTTAAAATTTTAATGAATTAGCCCAGAGCACCTGTTGCCATTTATCTGCTTCTTTGAGGCTAAAAAGCCTTACCTCTGACATGGAAACAAGGCTAAGCGACTAAACTATGCACGAAAACATGGGAACTGAGGTGCAGAAAAATGTCAGCAGGTGCTTTGGACTGATGAGTCAAAATGTGAAATATTTGACAGTAGCAGGAGGCAGTTTGTTCACCGAAGGGCTGGACAGCAGTACAATAATGAGTGTCTGCAGCAACAGTGAAGCATGTTGGAGTTTCCTTGCAAGTCTGGGGCTGCATGTCTGCCTGTGGAGATGGAGATTTGGTCAGGATAAGTGGTGTCCTCAATGCTGAAAAATACAAGCAGATATTTATCCATCATGCTATACCATCAGGGAGTCATGTGATTGGCCCAAATTTATTCTGCAGCAGGACAATGAACCCAAACATACAGCCATTTAGAATTATCTTCAGCATAAAGAAGAACAAGACGCCCTGCAAGTGATGGGTTGGCCCTCACAGAGCCCTGATCTTAACATCATCAAGTCTGTCTGGGATTACATGAAGAGACAGAAGGATTTGAGGCAGCCTACATCCACAGAAGATCTCTGGTTATTTCTCCAAGATGTTTGGAACAACCTACCAGCGCAGTTCCTTCAAAAACTGTGTGCAAGTGTACCTACAGTAGATGAATCTGTAAACAGAAGCAGTTTTGAAGGCAAAGGGTGGTAAAAGATAAAGGATTTTTCTTCTGTTCATTTACTTTCCATTTTGTTATTTGATTTAAATAAACTATTAACACTTTTATTTCGGAAAGCATTCTTACTTTACAACATTTTTTCACAACTGGCCAAACCTTTTGCACAGTACTTTATTCTTTATATATATCTATCTATATCTATCTATCTATATATATCTATCTATAGATAGATATATATAGATAGATAGATATAGATAGATATATATA
>NW_017308613.1:101694-104367 GCF_000935625.1 Nanorana parkeri | reverse complement strand
GTTAAACATGTGAAATTGAAATTCCAGATAGGTCAAAGAAAAATTAAATGGATAATTTAGGCAAGTACATTTTGTAAACTCTCTTATGAGGGCAGTGGAGGGATGAAATGTATTTGTATCCCCCCTTAGGTTATAAAGTTTTTAGTGGTATTTGCTACACTCAATAGTAATTTGCTGAATAGAGATTGTATTTCCATTTCCATCTTCCAGATATGCTATTTTGCACTTTGCCATGTGGTTCTTAAACGGTCTGGTAAGATAAGCACTGGCTTTATATCCATGGTACTAAAAATTTTGTTTCAGCTATTTCAACATCATATCATGTTGGTCTATGAAACGTATGGGTAATTGCTGTCTGAGAGACTTTAGCTTCAACAGATTTTTAAAAAAAATGCTTATTCGTAATTCAAGAAGTATACACTCAAGTTCTCTGAAGCACCAATTATAACCAACATTCATGTTATGCCTTATGGGCATTCCACACTGAAAAATAATGAGATATAATTTTTTTTAATATGTTCTTTTATATGTTTCTTATAAGGGAGATTACCTAAAATCAGTGGTGAAGCTAGGGAAATTTGCTCAGCCTTGGGCACAGTTGCCTTTGGGGTGATTAAAAAGCAGGGGTCCTGGGTCAGACAAACTCTACCTTCACATTGCTACACTTACTATGTGAGGTATGTTTTCCATGGGTCTGCAAAACCTCTGCAAAGAAGTAATATGTCTGCTCTGTGAAAACCGCAGATGTAGATCAACACAAAGTGCAAGGAAGCTCTTCCATGCTACTCTTCAGCTCTAATATGTCAAATGACACAAAGCCCGGGGAATCCTGGAAGGATTTACCTAATTCCACACTGGGTGCTGCTCTGCTTCTGATGAGGGAACAGAGAGATCCCTGATGTATGATGGGTGGCTATTTGATGCTTTCAACATGTTTCTTCAATAAATAAGCAGAAGAATTTAATGCTTTTGACTGAGTGCTGGTGATCACCGGCTTAACAATTTTTGAAAACGCGACGCTGGTGTAGTGCGTCGCTAAGAAGCACCACACACAATGCAATCTACCAGAATGCACCCTTCAGCACTCCTGTAGTGTCATATTGCAGTGATATGAATGATGCATAAAAGGAACCTGTGGCGGCAGGGACATGAGAGCTGTCATTGCCTACATATTTGCAATATCCATGCTTTGGGGCTGTCATCCTTATCATTCCTTTACTAATTATGTGGTCAGCAACTAACCTAAAAGAAATGTGTACATCAATTATTGGATAAACAAATATGATTATGTTTTTTTTTTTTGAATCTTAATACACGCAGCGGCAGTGAACGAATGATTAGGGTGAAAGCTTTGGAACAAGATGATTGATAAATAAGTCAGCAGATCTCATAAATGGAAGGAAAATAGACAAATTTTAGATGATCCCTGATACGTGGAAGGAATTAATTGTATCTTACAAAAAAGTAAAGAAAAAAAGCTTTTCATTTGTCATAACATAGTTAAACTTAATTAGAGCATTGAAAGACCCAAGAATAAGTACATTTTATTTACAATTAAAATAATTTGCATCACTAGTTTTTGACTTTTTTGACTTATTTTATTGTCTATTTAAACAATTTGATGGTCATATTTTAAGCTTTGTTATGCACTGTGTTGTTAAAGAAAGGGAACTTATGTTGTAAACAAAATCATCAAGGGATCTTATGTCAGTAACTGTATTTTATGAAAAAAATATTTTAAGCCCCTTCCATCTGGCTTATTGCTGCCATTAGGAAGATTATGGAATTTATGCTGGTATCAAATCAGCAATGGAATAATAAGTGTAAAAGCTTCTATTAGTCTTCAAATAAGCACTGAGCTGCATAAGTCCCAGTGATGATTAAACTAAGCTTCCCTGTTAACAATATGTGAGAACAGAATTTTAAGTTTATTTTTAAATGTCAAGGTTAATTATTACTTGAGTGCTGAAGAAAGACAAAATTTGAGCTAGAGAACACTCTTTAAGGAATTCCTCTGAAGTCTGGTTCAATTATGTTAAACTTTTTCAATATGTATACAGATAAAGCCCAGTGCTATTAAATTATTAACTGCCTTTTAATTACAAAATTATTGAATTATGTAACTTGAAAATTGCTTTTGGTACTGCACAAGCTTAACAACCATATATTTTTTATTATGCTTGATCACGTATAAATGCATAGTATACAAAAGGTTTGGATAAGGTATCTAATATTATATATATGAGGTGGTGTGTACGTGGATAGAGAACTGGCTTCAGTGCCAGGCTGCTGTAACCAAAGCTAGCAGGGTTTTGTCCTGTATTAAAAAGGGGATGTATTGCAGGGACAAGTCTATAATTTTGCCACTTTATAGATCATTGGTTTGACCTCATCTGGAGTACGCGGTCCAGTCCTGGTCACCAGTACTAAGAAAAGATGTTCTTGAGTTGGAAAAAGTCCAGCGGAGGGCAACCAAACTAATTAGGGGTATGGAGGACCAGAGCTACGAGACAAGGCTACTAAATTTAAACATGTTCACATTGGAGGTGAGGAGATTAAGGGGGGATATGATCTCCATGTACAAAATGTTCAATGGTGGTAGCAACATTAGCGATAAACTGTTTAAAATTAACTCCATTACAAAAACTAGAGGCCACCACCTAAAATTGGTGG
>NW_017308613.1:97224-100343 GCF_000935625.1 Nanorana parkeri | reverse complement strand
GTCCTTGAGTTGGAAAAAGTCCAGCGGAGGGCAACCAAACTAATTAGGGGTATGGAGGACCAGAGCTACGAGACAAGGCTACTAAATTTAAACATGTTCACATTGGAGGTGAGGAGATTAAGGGGGGATATGATCTCCATGTACAAAATGTTCAATGGTGGTAGCAACATTAGCGATAAACTGTTTAAAATTAACTCCATTACAAAAACTAGAGGCCACCACCTAAAATTGGTGGAAAAAATATTCCAGCACAAGGGGCGAAGGGGGTTCTTTACAGTTAGAGCGGTTAGGGTCTGGAACTCACTGCCACAGGTGGTGATTTCAGCAAATAATATGGAATTGTTCAAGAAACCTTTGGACGATTTCTTAAGGGACCGCAATATACAGGGGTACAGGTACTCCTAGAATGAGATCCTAATAGGTTGGACTTGATGGACTAATGTCTTTATTCAGCATCAAATACTATGTAACTATGTGTATATGTATATATATATTATTTTTCAAAATGTTTTCTTTTAGTTGTATTGCTGCCTGTGGCCCAACTGGAGAGAGTCTTCTCTATTTGACCTGGTGATTTGGTGATTATTGTTACTAAATTGTCATTGGAACAGAACAGAGGGAACAAAGAGAATATCTGGCAAAAACTTTAGAGATTTACAAAATAGATAGAGATTTACCTCAATACATTTTCTATCACTACCAGTTGTCTTAGTGACAGGTAAGGAAGGGGAATCTCTCTAATGGGATACAGAAAACAAAACAAAAAAAAAATACTCCATACCACTCTCCAAAACAAAAAAAGAGGTGTGGGCTTAGGATAAACTTTATTAAAAGCTCCTAAGAAATTCACAATATGATTCTTTTAGTACTATTGCATTTTATTTATAGAATATGTTAACTGTTTGCCTAGGCATACAGCAGCAGTAATCACTGAGCTCAAAATTTGATCGGGTTATTTTTAGCCACATGGGTACAATGCTGATTATGCCACTCTTGACACCTAGCCAGCAAACGAATCACCTACATGCAACTGCCACTTTGTCTATTGAATGTTGCTCTCTAACTGTCAGAAATGCTGCAAAATCTTAATTGCTAGTAGCAGCAAATGAAAGACAACTAATTTGTATGGAGAGCAAGGGAGCAACACCATAATGAAAGAGGAGCAGGTAATGTGTTGCCATCAACAAAAGTATTAGTTAACTTGGTCACTCCACAATGAGTGTAATACTGGGAGTAAATACAGAGCCTATAGGAGTAGTGATAGAAATGCAAAGGTGTTTTCCAAAGGTTTCTCTAAATAGGAATATAGTGGAGTGTAACTAAGCAGAGCTATGACTCTATAGAGCTGACTATTTCAGCTCACATACTAGTGGCTGGCCCTTGTGTATTTTACTTCAGTGACAGCCTGCTTAAATAATGTGAAACAAGCAGCAGACATTAAAATGCACATTTATTAATCTAGCGATCTACTAAGAGTGTGTTCACAATTTGCCTACACAACCTCTCATCTTGTTACATATTGTTACATCTTGCAGACTTTGCCACCTGAAATATCCTGTAGGTAGTCCACTTCTGATTTTCCTTTGTCTTTTATGGATTACTCTGCCTTTCAGTATATACATAAGAAAGTTGTCTTTATTTTTAGCAAATAAAACATTACAATATACATTCCAAAATAGAGTCTAAAACTGTAGAGTAATTACAATTGCAAAATATAAATAAATAGCCCATCTAGAGCTTTCCCCAACATATTTTCCACTACGTGTTGTTCTCAGTCTTCTGAGTGGAATGACAGTCTGCATTATTCAACCCACTTCTTCTGAGTCCGGGTTTCCACGAACCTGCCTTTCGGGGTTTCATCATCATGGGGTTGCATCATCATGAATCATGGACTGAGAATACTACTACACTAAAGGGCACTTTCAACTCATTAAGTGCATGTCGTAAGTAGCAGTACAGTATACGCCTCTAATGAAGATGAGGAGTAAGGACCCAGGATGCCATTAGACTGTTCTAAGACTCCTAAGAATTTATTTTTTAATGTAGGGGCTTAAAAAAAAAATAGACTTATGATTTAAAAAAAGTTATTCTGTAATTTATTTTTCAAATCAAAGCAAATGATGATCAGTTTTTTTTAACATAGAGATAGTTCTAGTTTATCATGCCCACTGCTCTTTCATCATTTATTTTAGTAAGCTTGTGAGTGCAGTTGTTCAGGTTTATATTTAATCTCCAATCTTTAAATTGCATTACACACCTAAGTGGAAAATGAGGACTTGACTTTGACTCTGCCCAGCTCAGCTATCTGCCTTGAACTTTTAAGTCGAGTTGGTTTGAAGATCAATCTTGATGCCCACAATAAAAACAGCCATTTTACTGCTTATTACACCAAAGGTAACCACTAGACCAGGGGTCAGCAACCTTAAACACTCAAAGAGCCATTTGGACCCCTTTCCCACAGAAAAGAAAACACCGGGAGCCACAAAACCCTTTTGACATCTAAAATGAAGATAACGCCCCATATATCATTTTTTACCATTATGCTATGTATAGCATGTATATAGGTATACTGTATGTGGGCTTAGTAACGCACTGGACTCTGGGCTTATTAACGCACTGGACTCACCTGCCAAGCCTCACAGCCAGCATCCCAGCCAGACAGTGTGCAATGCAGGGAGCGGGGCATGTGACACACACTTCTCCTCTCCCGCCGCCTGTTACTAGGGACGCAGCAGGGAGAGAAGGTGAGTCACAAGACCTGCCCCCTTACTGAGAAGCCCGTCGGCAGTGCGGGACCCTGCACTGCCACATATTCCACCAGGGGGGGGTGCCCAGGACCGGACCTCACTGGGCCTCACAGCCTCAGGCAGTAGTTTCGCCCCTGGACAGGGAGCCGCAGCAGAGGGATGAAAGAGCCACATGCGGCTCCGGAGCCGCAGGTTGCTGACCCCTGCACTAGACCATTACCTGGCAAAACAGTGGCTATCCCTGTGCAATCCCTTAGTTTTTGTATTTTATATGAGAAATATGAGCTGCCCCTCAGCAAAACCTTATTACAAAACAGCCTTGTTCTTCTCATTACTAGACTAGTCCTGGGAGTGCCTTCTTTTCTATATATA
>NW_017308613.1:46957-97144 GCF_000935625.1 Nanorana parkeri | reverse complement strand
TATATATATAGTGATATATCAGGGCTTTACAGTTGGTTATAATCCAAGAGTAAATTATCCCCATGTGGACTTTTGAGAATGTATACATCTTGCTAAATATCTGAACATCTGAACAGTACTAGTTAAATACGTTTTATTTGCTTTCTGAAATATATTTAAACTAATAATATTCTTAGCCCATACTATCCTCAGATGACTCGAGCCTTGATTTCTTGAAAAAACTGTAAGCTGAAAATATGCTCCTTGATATACAATGGTTTTGACATAATTGTATAATCTGATAATTATTCATGTCTGTGCCAGATAGCATTACAGGTGATATTTTTACTGTAGAGTGCTGCAGATAAAATCAGACAGAGTCTACCAGACCCTTAGGTCAGGCTCTTTTTTTGCGTCTGTATATGTATAACTTTATAGGACTTTCAAATATTATAACACCAAATAAAACATCATTAAAGCCAACCTCCCCCCAACTGAAAAAGTCACATCAGTATGCAGCTCCGCACTCTGAACAGTAATCATTTGTAAAGTTAATAGCATTTATGAAAACTTACACATTTATTTCTTGTACTTCCTGGTTTTTTGACGGCTGCTTCACCAGTGCCTTGCTTTCCTGGGAAGGCTATGTCATCAACATGTTCAAGAGAGCTCTTGCGGGTAAACTACATGATCTCAGGAAAGAGTCAAATTTTAGAATTAGCCAGTGTCATAACGTAAGACACTCATGTTGCTGAAACCATGGCAATATATCAATTAATAGGTGGCAGCCCTGGGGTTTACACATGTGCCTTAAAGGAGCTAGCTTGGTTTGTTATTGTTTATATGTTTCCATGGCTTTAACAAAGAGAATGTTTTTTTGTTTTTTTTAATTCTTTATTTTTTCAGATTTTCAAAAGGTTTACAGAGTAGGTGGAAGAAACAGTGCAGGGAGGTATACAGATTACATTTTTTGCATGTAAATAACAAGAAAATCGATTCAGTGTTTTTCAAAATGCATTGTATGCATGCACAAAAAAAATGGAAGAAGGAATAATCAGGGGAAAAAAAAAAGAAGAAACTGAAAAAGATGGGGTGGAGGGAATACAAATAAAAAGGTGCAACATTCTAACTCATATGATAAGATTAGGGCGATAAGCCCAGATCGTGAGCTACCCATGCTGTCATTTAAATCGTCAATGGCACCTCATGTTTATTATCACAGATGATATAGGGAGGGAATATAGTTCAAGAGACACATATGTTCGGGGAGCCAACTTATCACGGGATGTTGGATAAATAAAGGGGAGGGGGATGAGAAGGGAATCATGAAATTTGTTGACCATTGGCAAAGAGACATAAGGTCTATGTGAAGAGGATAAGGGGGGAAGGAAAAGAATACTTGAGGGGAGGGGAATGGAATTAAAATCAGATCTAGATATGAAAAAGCCCCCAATTTCTGTCATGTTTTGGGTTACACTCCAAAGGTGAGATATTCGGGAGACTTCACGAACTCCATCCAAGGGAGCCAAGTACTTGAGAATGAAGTGTATTTTGAAGAGATTGAGTTTGTGAGGTCCTCCATAAGGTAGATATCCTGAATGCGGTCTAGAACCGCATTCAGGAGATGGACGGTGGTTCAGGTTTTTTCCAGATAGCCAGTATACAAGCCCTCGCTGCATTTACTATGTGTCTAGTAAGAGAGTGAGAATAAGCACGCACGGGGATACTATTATGGTGTAGAAGGAAAAAGGCTGGGTCTCGGGGAACCGGGAAGTCGGAAAATCTTTGAGTGAGGGCATGCACCTTATCCCAGAACTGTAGGAGGTCCGGACAGGACCAGAATATATGTAGCATGCCTGCCGAGACTGTTGGCACCTCCAGCACTGGAGGGTTTGCGGTGTACGATACCATCTCGTCACAATTTTGTAGCCCGACTCTTGGTATCTATTGCTAATTGATGAACGGTAAGAAAGGGACAACAATTTAGCTGCGGCTTCTGATGGTATACTGATCTGGAGTTCCTCCTCCCATCTCAGGAGAAACCATAGTGAGGGTGGGTCCGTCGGTTGGATCAATTGTGTATAGCAGAGAGAAAGAACATGACGTGGGGCGTCAGATTGAGTACAAAGTTGTTCAAAAGGAGTGAGTGGTCTATTGTGTTTATGCATCGGGGGGATGGTAGATAGGAAATGAGATAAACGTAAACGGACCAGAAATCTAAGGGGCCATATTCTGGTTCGGTACAGAGAGCGTGGGTTGAGGGCCAGTTTGAGTGCTTCAAGAGGTGCATAGCTTTATCGATACCCAAGTCTCTTAGGATCCGGTACGCGCGTGGCCCTATACCCGGGAGAAAAGAGGGATTGTCAAGAATAGGAAAAAGAGGAGAGGGAATAGAGGAAATGGAGCCATTGGCAAAGATCCTACTTGCTAGTTTTAATGTAGGTCCGATGGTGGGATGTGAACGTATTTCAGGGGCTAATGGCCCAGTACTCCAAGGGAGGTTGGCCAATGGGACATCGATTAGAGATTGTTCTATGTTAATCCAGAGTTTGGAGGGAGAGTTGTGGTTCCAGTCAATTATGCGGGCTAGAGGCGTGGCTATGTAGTATTGATACATATCCGAGAGGGACATCCCCCCTAGATGCTTTGGTCTCCGCAGGATATCATAGCTCAACCTAGGCGATTTACGGAGCCACATGAACTCCGTAAAGGCCGCTCGTATGCTGCGGAAGAAAGATACGGGTATATGAATAGGCAATGCTTGGAGGGGATACAATAAGCGTGGAAGAATAGATTGTTTCAAAATATTGCATCGCCCCATCCATGAGAAGGAGTTTGTGGTCCAAGTGGCTAAGTCTGATTTTATACGTGTGAGCAATGGAGGGAAGTTCAAAGTTAACGTGTGGGAGAGATCTCTGGGGAGAAGTATACCCAAATACTTAATGGCATTTGGTGCCCAGTTGAAAGGAAAATGTTGTAATACTCTATGTAGGTGGGGACCAGTGAGAGATATGTGGAGGGCCTCAGATTTAGTGGAGTTAATTCGAAAGTTCGTGAGGGTACCATATCTCCTGAATTCCTCAAGGAGTACAGGGATAGAAACGTCCAGTGACGTAAGAAAGAAAAGAAGGTCGTCCGCAAATGCGGCTACCTTGTGTTCCGTATGGCCAATTGTAACGCCATAAATGTCTGGTGTGGCGCGGACCGTTCGTAAAAAGGGTTCTAGGGACAGCACGAATAGGAGAGGCGAGTGGGGGCACCCCTGCCGGGTGCCATTCGAGATTGGGAATGAAGATGACAAAGTACCATTTACTCTTACCTGGGCCGAGGGGCCTGAGTATAGCGCCTCGATCCAGGTCCCCATATGCTGTCCCACACCTATCGCTTCCAACGTACCCTGGAGGAACCTCCAGTCCACCCTGTCGAACGCCTTCTCGGCATCAGTGGAAAGAATTATGCATGGGGTGGCGTTCGACCGGGCGGAGTGGATAACCCCCAGGGCTCGAGTGGTGTTGTCCCTCGCCTCCCTAGATGGAACAAAACCAGTTTGGTCTGGGTGAATAAGTTTCCCTATATGAGGGACCAGGCGTAGATACAGGATTTTGGCAAATAGTTTAGTGTCCACATTAAGCAGTGATATTGGTCTATAACTAGGGCATTGGGACGGGTCCTTCCCCTCCTTGGGTATAACAACTACATGGGCCCTAAGAGAGTCAGATGGTGGTGTATAACCCGTGCGTAGTGAGTTGAGGGCGTTCAGGAATGGCGTTGCAAGAATAGGAAGATATCGTTTGTAATAGGTCATGGGGTAGCCGTCTGGGCCTGGGGCTTTGCCAGGTTTAGTGAGTTTGAGGGCGGTCTCCAGCTCTGTGACGGAGATAGGTAATTCCATCATCGAGCTAGCAAGTGGTGCGAGAGATGGGATACCCGACTCCTGAATATAGCGTTGTATCTAGGATAGATGAGCTGAGGGGTTCTGGATCAGTGGAGTTTGTGATATATTATAGAGAGTTTTATAATAATCAACAAAAGCATCTGTGATGTCAGAATTTAGTGAGGATTTGACACCGGAATTTAAAGTTATTGAGAGAAAGAATGTTCGTGTATGTTGTTTACGGACAGCCCTCACTAGGTATTTGCCACACTGATTGCTGTACTCATAAAAGGTACGGTGACATTTTAGTAACGCAGATTTAGCCCTAGCGTTACATAGGGTGCGGAGCTAAAAGAAGTGATATAGAGCCTGATCCGAGATAGTAATATTTCCTATATCCGTGTGGGTGTGGCCCTTCCAAACACAAGCCCTGTATATCTACTGGCCAATGGCTACTTTATGACGCCATACCTGCATTAACATCGGCCACTCACAGAGTATCAAACTGGACTTACTACATCCATTGCCCGAGATTTGGCTTACATCTGCTATTGGACTTCTCCTCATTGCCATCCTTGGGTGATGTATATCTATGGTTCACCATTATTATGCAATGTACATGTTTAATATTTTTTTATATCTCTTTTGCTAGTTGCCCCCTGACTGATGCGCAGAGGGGGGTTGCTGGTCAAGCCCAGTATGGAATTGGGCGCCCCCCCCCCACTGCGCTTACACACGGGATGGTGTACTACCACTAGACTATGACAATATATATGCACTATCACATATATATATGCTTTCCCTGCGGGGGAGATTTATGGGTGATATATGCTTATGGTACTCTAACTATCTGTAATGCAAGCTTCCCATTTTGCTTTATTTCTGTTACCTTTATACTTCCCTTCTTCCATTGATGGAATGTTGTGTACCTCCCGCCTTTCACGTATGTGGAGGACGATGGTCAGAACCTTGTAGGAGCTGACCGTTCATCCCTCTCCTGCGTCTGTACGTGGAGGAGTGGAATCTTATTATATGACGCAGAAAATACACAAGTTTCACTACATGAAAAATGTTGTCTCACTTATGACCCTTAATGTTGTCCTGCCTTTTATTTATTGATTTTTTCCCTTTCTCACTTTATCCCAACAATACGTGATGCCGTGGAGGCAGTGGCTCATGGTCAACACTACAGTTAACATCTTTTAAGTTGACGAGCCCTTATCCGCCACTTTAGTTTACCCACTTACCCCCCCAATAGGCTAGGGTCCATTACTGCCCCTGAGTAAACTCGGGGGCAGAAGAGACCGGAATTGCTGGTAGTCCAGCTCTCTTTAGAACCTACCCACCTACCCCTGACTTTTCACGCGGTTGGCAGATCTATCTGTGCTTCCCTATCTCTACTCCTTTAGTACTCCCAGGGGACCCCCCCCATGTACCTCTTTGAGACAGCCCACCTCTCCCCCCCCCCCAATACTATATACTACTCTTTTTTTGGGATCCCCCTCCTTCTTTCTCTGTTCCCATTCCCGATCATGGCGACATTAAAGGTCGTCTCCTTGAACGTAAAGGGAATGAATGCACCCGAGAAAAGGAGGGTGATCCTAAATGATCTCCATCAACAGGGAGCTGAGGTAGCATTTTTACAGGAGACACATCTCCAGACAGATCATATACCCCATATAGAGACTAATAGGTACCCATTAGCTTTCCACAGTGGCTCACTGGACAAACGATCTAGGGGAGTCAGTATTCTCTTCTCACGCACAGTGGCCTGGTTGTTGATGGACCAATATTGGGGAGAGGAGGGTAGGGTCCTATTCTTGAAGGGGACTATTGGCACTCAAGTAATTACATTTGCAAACATCTATGTACCCAACCAGAACCAGATCACATTCATAGAGCGTGTACTGGCCAGACTAACAGAGTTTAGGGAGGGCGTACTGATTCTAGGCGGTGATTTTAACCTTGTCTTAGACCCAAGTGTGGACTCTTCGAGGGCCTCCTCCCACCTCTCATTCTAAACTCTTAGGCGCCTTTAGAGATCCCTCTTTTCATATCAACTCCTGGACGTGTGGCGCCTACATCACCCCTCCACTAGGGATTATACTTTTTTCTCCTCTTTACATCGTAGTTACACCCGAATAGACCTATTCCTGGTCCACCATAGCCAACTCTCTAGGAACAAAGAGAATGCTGAGTGGTGTAATGATACTTAAATTGTTAAAGCCATGGCAAAAGTTAAACATAACCAAACCATAGCAGATCTCAAAGCAGATCTCTTTGCTAAAGCCATAGAAACAATAGACTCATTTAATGCTCTCACTTCCATTCCATACAAATAGTCCTTTGAAACAACCATTACATTGAACGATTATTTTGTTAAATGTATGGTATGGTTTAATGTATGGTCAGCATCACATCATTTTAATCCTTTTTTGTCTGCTGCAACAATTCGTTACATGATTTTTAGAAAGGCAGTCAGTCCAATATTTGTTAGCACTTCTAATAAATAAATATAATAATACAACTCATGTAATTCATATGGAAAATTTGCAGAGTCACAGAGGAAACTTTTGGTGGCACAGCTATATTACAAAACCCTAATGAACAAGTTGTAATTTGACACAGGGATTGAATAATAGAATGTGTATTATATTTTCCAACATAACCTCACACTGATGGTCAAGATAAAGATCCCCTATTGCTTTGGTGGTAAATACAGTATCTATGTCTCTGTTAAATTGGTGGTCAGTATAAATGTCTCTGTTACATTTGTGGCTAGGTTAAATGCACCTGTTACATTGTAATACTATGTTGGTCAGTGTAAATACCCAGTTACTTTGATGGTCAGTGTCAATGCCCCTTCCATTGGTGGTCAGTGTCAAGGTTTTCCTTATACTGTATTGGTTGTCAGTGCAAATGTCTGCAATACATTGGTGGCCAATGTAATTGCTTTCTTTACATTAGTGCCCTGTATGTTACCCCGGTGGCCAGTGTAAAAGCCTGCATTACACTGGTGTTCAGTGTAATTAGTTATGTTACATTAGTGGTCTGTGTCAATGACTTTGATACCTTCGTTTTCAGTGTAAATAGTGATCATTTGGAGAAAAGATGCCTATCTTATATCAGTGGTCATTGCAAAGAATATATCTAATTACATTAGTGACCAGGCGGAAAATAATTGGAGAAGAATTTCCCCTATAACATTGGTGGTCACTGAGAGAAAAACAGCCCCTATTATATTGATGGTCAGTGTAAGGAATACTTTTAAAAAGTTTGTGTCACATAAGAGTTGAGTTCCTTTTTCTCTGCACTTGTTGCTGGCTCTTTTTTATGACATTAACTCTGGAACAGCAATGTCACCACTGGGTGCAGAAAACTCCACTCAGCAATTTATAATGTAATGGGAACTTTAGTGATGATAAGAAATAAGGGGTGTGGGGTACCTTCAAGTCATAGAACCTATTTAGATTTACAGAGTAGGTATATTACATGTTTGTTTGCTCTTAATTATACTTTAGTACACATGAGATTTGTCAAAAACTGGAAAGCCTGTAACAATGTTATAGACAATTTCATTGCCTCTCTGAATGGACCTAGACAAATTTAAGTGGTATGTCTATTTTCTGGTGACCACTAGTGATGGGTTGAACACCCCCATGTTCGGTTCAAGATCGAACTTTCGTACATAAGAAAAGTTTGAATTCAAACTCGAACTCAATGCAAGTCTATGGGGCTAGAACTTTGAATATCAATTGACCCCATTTTGAAGGCTTATATGCAATTTATTGGCCATAAAATGGGCATGGGGAATAATAAAAATGAAAAATTCCTTTAAATATCATGCTTGGGGATCCCCTTAACCTGTCTGTAGAGTGGCACATCTGTACAATGTATAGAACCTGCTGCAGCAAAACTGAAATTTCTAAAGAAAAATAAAAAATGGCATTTATCTATTTTAACTTTTTTTTTTCTTAAGTGTGCAGTTCCTCCTCCCAAACAATATCAGACCCTTAAAGTCTGGTAGGAATTTAAGGAGGTACACCATGTAAAAAAAAAACAAATAAAAAAGTGTGTGTGGTTCCCCCTTAAAGTTATACCATCCCTTAAGATCTGGTAGGAATTTGAGGGGGGAAAGTGCCAATAAGGAACAAGGGCCTCTTCTCCACAAGCCCTAGGGCATTGGTTGTGGGGGGGTGGGCAGGGGGCTTATTCACATCAGGGTATCCCTTTAATAAAGTAGCACCCAGATGCGCCCCGCCGTGTGAATGAGTAAGGGGTACTTGTACCCCTACCCATTGACGAAAGGGTTGAATAAACATTTTATAAAAAGGGGCCGGACTTTTGAAAAAATCCTTTATTTGAAAAAAACCCCAAAAGACTTTTACTCTTTTATTTTAAAGAAAAATTGATCCACCGACGTAATCCAGCATCAATCAGGACGTCCAGCCTTGCCCACGATGACGAAGACTGGATGAAATAAAAATAAATAGAAATAATTTTTAAGAAACCTAGACGACCACCATCCCATCCACTGCGACGAACACCCACTGCCGAATGGCATTTTTTGACAGATGCCGGTAACATATAAACATTTGGACGAAGCTAGCAGTGACAGCTAGCTCCGCCCAACTGTTTACAGTTTAACAGGTGAGCCATGATTGGGCAGAGTCATTATGAGTTTGCCCAATCATGGCTCTCACAGTTCTCTGTGCCCTGATTGGGGAGCCCTGTGCGGGGTGCTCGGCGGGCGAATAGCTACCTGACAGGTTGTGTGTTTGCCGAACACATGAATTGCTGATGTTCGAGTCGAACTCACGTTCGGCTCGGACATTAGCCCAACCCCAAATGACCACAGAGAGCACCGTCTAGAAATCTCCATGCTGTTAGTTAATCCATAAATACTGCAACACAATATTATACATCTTTTAGTAATGCAGCATTCCTCACCAGGAAAATAGCTATAATTTGTAAATTGTGAAATCTCACCTGAAAATAAAAGCACAGGTGGATTTTCCCAAACTAGAATCAGTAAGATAGACCTCGTCTCCCTGCTGGATAGCATATCTACATACAATGATCTCTCCTCACCACTTACATAACAAAAAACATTCTAAACCAAATATCACCAAATGTCAACACCATTGGATGTTTAAACTGCAAGCAGCTTAATACACAGATAAAATACACAAGATAAAATGAATAACCCATTAAAAGGAAAAATAACAAAAACCTAGATTTTCTTCGATATTCACTCTATATTCAGTGTTTTCCCCATGGTATAATGTATCTACCACTTGATGGCCTCAGTCTGATGGCCAACATTATTTAACCTACTTCCTCTGAGCCCTGGTAGTCTAGTCTAGCCTGAGAATGGACAGTGAGAAAAGAAGAAGCCAGGACTAAGCACTGTCACTCTGCTTTCTCGTTCTATCAGCACGCTTTTTTGTTTGCACATTAATTAATTGGCTTATTGTACCAGATCAGATAATTAAGAATAAATAGGAAAACAGTGCTAATTTCACAACAAATAAGTTTGTGGAGTATAGCTGATTGTAAGAATGGAATGTAGTGTGCAGGTGGTGGGGGGCAGAGGCAGAACAGGGAAGAGTTGTGGAATAGAGGAGTGCACTGAAATTTGAAGTAGGAGGTGCATTGGCTGGGGAGATTTGAGCTTCGACTGGGGTGGGATTTGAGTTAATGCACTGTCACTAGGGGACGATATTGACATAATGGAATATGCTGTGAGCAGGGTGTAAGGTGGCTGGGGAGAAATTGCATTTAGAGGAGTTTATACTGTGAGTGGGGTGTGATCGGGTGGTAAGGTGCCTGGGGAGGGATGTACTGTCAGTAGGAATTAGGTGGCTGGGAGGGAATGTACTGTAAGCAGTGGTAGAGGTAACCAGAGAGGGATGTGCTGTGGCCCTTGGGAGGTAAGGTGTGTGAGTTTGATGAAGAAAGGATGTACTGTGATGGGTGGCAAGGTGACCAGGGAGATATGCAATGTGAGCAAGGGAGGAAAAGAGGTGAGACTTGCTGGTGAGGGATGCACTGTGACCTGGGGAAGTTTGTGTATGAGGTGGCTGGGAAGGGTTGTGTTATGAGGAGTGGTGAGGTGGCAAAGTGATTGGTAAGTTGGATATTTGGATATTAAGAACAATGATAAGGGGGAACAGACTACCCCTTCCAATTGCCTCCTCACTTTTACTCTCAGTGGTGGATCTGTGATTGTCTTTCAGTTCCTGGGCCACTGCCTTAAAGGAGAACTATTGGGTCAGGGGTTTTCCCCATAGTTCTCCTTAGGGTAATGGGAGGACACAAACTAGCGTCCTCCCATCACCCTAAGCTCAGTATACCGCGAGCTGTAGCTCGCGGTATACTGAGATGTCGCAGCCGGAGCGGATCCCAACATCGATGTCGAGATCCGGCCAGCTGTGTGAGTGACAGCTGGCTCTGCCTATCTAGAGGCAGAGCCAGCTGTACCCGCCCCGCCCCCCGTCCGTTCCGCCAGTCAGTGCTGGCGGATTGGAGCGGGGAGGGGGGAATCCATCCCCTCCTCTGTCACGGCAGAGAGCCGTGACAGGATCGAGAAGTGAGCGAACACCGGCATGTGTTCACTCACCTCCGATCTACTGAGCCGACCTGTCTCATGTCACAGGTCGGCTAGAACTATGAGGTGAGTGAAAAGCACTATTTCTCCTTTAAGTATGTGGCTGGCAAAGAATACCACTGGATATTCTGGTGTACAGTAGCTGGCCCTTACAGTGTGGAAGAAGTGGTCTGAGGATGGTTCAACAATCAGATACAAATTAATGAGGGGCAGCAATACCTCATGCACCTCCACCACATTGTGAATTGTGTATTTTGAATGATTGCAAATAAAGGCATTTGGAATCATTCCACAGAATGGCTGCACATAGCCCATTCTAAAAGGAGGGAAGGGTAATTAAGAATTAAGCTGGGGACTATGTTGGCAGACCATTAAGGGTAGCAGAACACTTCCGCTCCACTGGCATTTACTACAACATGGCATTGCAATTCTTCTGCTCCCTTCTGTCCTCCGCCTTTTTTTTAACTTGGGGCCCCAAGTGCCTCCTTACAATCTCCAGCCAGGTGTGTGACATACCAATACTCTCAATGTTGGGCATGCAATACTGTGTCCCAGAGATGGAAGGTGGTGGGGTGACATTGTGGTCAGTCTGAGTGGCAAAATTTGAAGAAGCAGCTACTAGTAGAGGCTTCAAAAACATGGGGGGCTGTGTATGCACTCTTTTCTTTTACAACTACTACCCCACCTGAGGCACCCTTTTTGTTTTTTGAAAGGCTGCTACTAAGTATGCATGGCAGAGACACCATATTGTGAAAATTCACCCACTACAGCACACTATCATTTTGGTTTTCACAGATGACACAACTATGTGGTAATAGCTGTGCAATGTTGTGGATGATCCAGTGGAGCCAATCACACATGTACAGAATCAGTGTAATTTTAAAGGTACTAGCAGCTAGCTGAAGAGGTAAACAAAATCTCTGGAGAACAGGGTGTCTGGTGATCACCAGAGATACAGATGACACACAAAAAGTTCACAGTATATTGTAATTATTTGTGAAGTACACATTTTACATTTATTTGACTTTCTTTTACTTTGCAGTAGGGATAAGGTTACGGTTAACTGCAACCATGTATTCATGTTGAATCCCCTAGATTTACAAAAGTTCATGAATCATGAACTTTTGGAAAAATGTTGAACAGGTTCACTGGCAGAAATAATTAACAACCTATAATGCAGTCATAGCTTTTCCCCTGGTCAGCTAAGTCACAAGAGCCAAGAATTTGAATGACTGGATAACCCTGCCCTCTTTTTATAAAAGGATGATTTCATAGCAGTCATATTTTCAGTCTTCTGAAGATGTTAGTGACGTACACTGTACGTCGTCAGTCACGAAGGGGTTAATATTTGAACTTTTTGGTATTGGTACATATCTTCCAAGGCATTATCCATCCACCCATGCATTTTCTTTGACAACAGCTTGATTATTAGCCCAGTGCGCAGAATAGAATAACAAGATTCACCCCCCTCCAAAAAAACAAACACCTTTAATGAAGTTTACTGCAAAGTTTGAACTTAAAAGCAAGATTAATTAAAGTGTTCATTAACCCAACACATGCAAATTTTCTCATCCCTGGGAAACAGGTAAAGTTCTGGATTCAAATGCTTTACCACTGTTTAACTCTGCCCACCTGACCTATTGAACTTTGTCCATTATTGTTTTAAACATGACAACTTAAAAGCAGGCTGAATTTTCAACTCCATTTTAATTGCTCATTTTCAATAACTACAGGATGATTGCTGCAAAACTAAGCAGGAGAAAAAAGAAGTGTTTTAACTTGTTTCAAATCCGTTCCAAAATCACAAATTCCTGCAGAATGCAGCATGGTTGCAGTCTGCAACTAAACATTCTTGCAGATTGTTGCAATATTTTTAAAGCAGAAAGAACAAGTGTGGTAATAATATATATCCTTATAAAATCTCAGACAAACTTTAGATGAACTTGGTATCTATACACCAGAAGAGCTGGGCTTGGGCTCTAAATGTCCTGTTAGGATTAATAACATACTGCAGCAGATTCCTAGTCAGGATTCAGTGATAGCATTGTGTTTTCCCCCATGGCATGCACTCTAAAAAATGATTCCAAATACTTGAGGCATACACCCTATTCCTCTTCCTCCCGAACGGCTTCCTTAGCACAAATATTGGAAAATCCCAGCTGTCATTATGACAACTGAGACATTCTCTGTATGTGTTAATAAACACTCGCAGAATAGCAACGGCAATGTCAATAATAATTACAATGTGACAATGCTATTGTTGCTACATTGTAATTATTCTGATTAGTAACCAGGATAATGTGACACAGATGAAACATGTTTGGGATATCACTTATGAACTCATAGCTAAGATCGTATGTAACTATATGCCTGTTTATTACTCCATTGATACCTTTAATAGGATCTGCTATGACGTGCTTGTCTTTGATATTTGCATGTGGATTGATATGTACTTTGTAGAGTTTAACAATACCTTCGATTGCAGTGCAGAGATTTCAATATGATAACAGGTTTAGTGTTTGACACACAGATACTTATCTGGTGTTGCCTACTGGAAGATATACCTTTTCAACCGCTAGGTTGAACTGCAATTTATAAAACTCCAGGTGAAGAATGCCATTGTTTTTTGTCACACATACAGCCTTCCTGTATGTGCATTAAGTTACAACTTTTAAGACTGTGACTCCCCACTGCATTAATACCAATTACTCAATTATCATACAGACAGATACTAGCCAATACACAGTCAGCTTCACAGTTCAATACCACTAAAGTGTTTTGCATACATATATGTGATTTTCCTCTTATAAGAGATACAACCATTGGGTATAGGACCAGTATATTATTAGTGCAATTTTTTTTTAACCATTTGAGTACCAGCCTGTAAAGCCCCTTCTTTAGTAGGACATTTTTAATTGTTGTGATAGTTTGAGAATTACTCGGTCATCCAATGCTGTATCCAAAAAAAGTTAATTAAAGAATTGTTTGAGACAGATAGAGCTTTCTTTTGGTGTCATTTAATAACCACTGTTTAAAAAAAAATACTATAAAAAAAAAACATTTCGAAAAAAAACTTTTCCAACGTACTTTTCTGCTATAAATCATATTAAATAAAAATGCCAGGACACTACAAAAACCTACAAATGACCACTTTTTTGAAAATAAATACTACAAGGTGAGCTACATTTTTGCCACAATGTTTTGAAAATGAAGAGATATGCTGGTTAGAACATGGAGCTTGATTATGGTGCACTAGATACCATGCATGATTAAATTTACAGGTCATGCACAGAGGAAAAAGGAGGTGAAGGGGTGAATGCACAGGTCACCTACAGTGGGAGTAGGAAATAAGGGGAGTTAACATGCAGGATTAAGGAGATGAAGAAGTTAGTATACAGATCAAATAGAGACTGGCTGGACATGAGATGTACTGGAGAGGTGAAAGGGTTACAAAAACCTCACGGTCAGTTAAAACTCATTAGCTTGAATATGCTGCTGTTGCCCAGGATCCTATCATTCACAAATATGTATTCCCAAAATGGCCTTCCTCTTCTTTCTGTAAGGGGAAGAACATGTCTCTCAAATGTAAACACTGTAGTGTTTACATTTCTGATCACTGTGATTGGTCATCACAATGATCACAAGGTACAAAGCTGATCGTATAATTGCACTACAGCCACTAATGGCCATAGTGAGAAACTTTTGCAATGACTTCTAACTAATGTCTACCACTCCAACATTCATAAACATATAGATGTATTAAAGCCGTTAATCATTTTTGTCTGGCCTGATTTTTAAAATACTTATTTTTTTTTCTTTATTCTGAAATGCATTGCTACATTCTTATTGGCTATTTCAATTTGCAATAGCCAATGGTAAACTAGCATTGTACCTGCCCTCTGCTGATGGACCTGATGGAGAACTGCATCAGAGGGCGGGTACAATGCTAGTTTACTATTGGCTATTGCAAATTGAAATAGCCAATAGGAATGTAGCAATGCATTCCAATGGGAATTTTTTTTTCTATTCTGACATTGCTCCATGTCAGAATAAAGAAAAAAAAAGAAACAGCAGTGTTCCTCTCCTTAGCGGCCGGGAGCAGGAGACTCCAGGAGGGCCAGGGACAGTTTGCTGTTTGGAGATCAGTGTACCCTTGTTAGCAGGTAACCAGGGACGCTGATCTCTCTGCAAGTGGCCGGAGCCAGCTGTAAGATCACGGCTGGCTCCGCCCAGCTGTCAGAAGCAGGCTGTCGGTAGGCCAATGGCCGGCCGCTCAGCCAGCTTCGGCTTTCAGCGCGGATCAGCCGAGCCGATGCATATGCGTTTGGCTTGACTGAGCCGCTCGGCCACGTTCGGGAGCTGTACGGGCTATTGTGAATAGCCCTTACAGCACCCCTTCGGTTCTACTGAACCAAAGGGGTCCTGGGGCCAACTCTAGCCAAAGTATCGGCCAAAGCTACGGCTAGATCCTTAGGCAGTTTTGTGAATAGACCCCTTAGAGTTCTGACATATTTTCTTTTGTTTGTATTGGCATGACACAAAAAAAGTGGAGGAAAAAAAGCCAAATCTGGCACATTGCACGCAAAACTCTACAAATGGAATGGACAAAATTATTGGCATCCTCAATTAATATTTGGTAGCACAGTCCTTGAAAAAAATTACTGAAATCAATCGCTTCCTGTAACCATCAATGAGTTTCATACACCTCTCTACAGGAATTTTGGACCACTCTTCTTTCACCAACTGCTCCAGGTCTCTCAGATTGGAAGGTTTCCTTTTCCCAACTGCTGTTTTGATATCTCTCCACAGGTGCTCTATGGGATTTAGATCTGGACTCATTGCTGGCCAGTCCAGTACTCTCCAGCGCTTTGTCTGAAACCAGTTCTGGGTAATTTTGGAGGTGTGCTTTGTACCCATGACCTCTGACTTTCTGACACTGGGCCCTACATTGCACCCCAGAATTCTTTGGTAGTCTTCAGATTTCATAATACCATGCACCCAGACAAGACATCCAGTGCCTGAAGCAGCAAAACAATCCCAAAACATCGGTGGACCTCCACCATGCTTGACGCTATACTGAAATTCATTTTATACCATTTTTTGGGGACAGATAGAAATTTCTTTTGGTTGTATTTAATCACCACTGGGGTTTTTTTTTTACTATATTAAGAAAAAATTACTGAAAATATAAAAGGGTCTCATCGGGTAAATAGACACCAAACATGTCAAGCCTTAAAATTGCGCGCACCTGCGAAATCGCAAAAAACTACTGTACCTAAAATTGACCATATGCGACACTTTAAAAGCTTTTACTGCTCATCAGTTTAGTGTTATGGCCCTAGAATTATTGCTCTCACTGTGACATTCGCGGTGATATGTAACAAATGTGGCGTAATGGGCACAATCGTAATTTTCGCACGTATGCGCAGCCGACACACATGTATATATGGGTGGGGACTTTAAAACATTTTTGTGTTTTTTTTTTTTTTTTCATGTTTGACTTCAAAAAACTTTTGCCAATTTTTATTGTTTTTCCTATTTTTTTCCACTTAACTTTATTGTTATCACATTGGGAGCTAAGAAACCCTCTATGTGATAGCAAAGAGATGTGATAGGTCCTCTTGTCTAATGTCACCTAGGGACCACCAAAGAAGCTAATGAAGTAAAGATCTGCTTCATCAGCTTCTCTCCAGCTTCTGAAGCTGGAGAGTGACACAAGAATGCGGAAGTGATGTAATTTACATCACTTCCGCATTCTGACACCAGAGAGGGGATTTGAGGGCGCTCATGTTTTAATCTCCCTCTGATCCCCTGTCACAGAGTCCCTATGCTGGTCCCGGGCTTGCAGCGGGCACAGCGGAGCTCGGGACCAGCGGAGGGGGACTGATCAGATGGGGACTAGTGGACGAAGGGAGGGTGGGTGCGCATGATTGGCACCTTATACAAGCGATCCGCTGGCTCTATAGCTGGTGCATCGCTTGTATATAAACAGGAATCACTGCCTGTTCTTAAATTTGGGCAGTTTCCCGAGTGGGCGGGGCCAGCAGGCAGATCTAGGAAGCGCCCAGCCGGCCTTTTTTTTACAACAGTAGAATCTTTTTCTGAAAACAGTAGAATGATGGGCTTTACCAAAAAGCTGTAATTTTGTTTTGTCTGTCCACAGCACATTCTCCCAAAAGGATTTTGGCTTCCTTAGGTAAGTTTTGGCAAACTCCAATCTGGCTTTTTTTATCTTTCTGTGACAGCAGTGGGGTTCTCCTGGGTCTCCTACCATAGCGTCCCTTTTCATTCAGATGGCGATGTATAGTGCAAGCTGACACAGTTGTACCCTGTGCCTGAAGGTCAGCTTGAATTTGTCTGGAAGTTTATCGAGAGTCTTTACCCACCATTCTTTCTTGCAATTTTTGATCAATTGTTCTCTTTCGTCCACGTCCAGGGAGATTAACTACAGTGCCAAGGTATCCAAGTAAGTCACTTCTGATTGGTCAGTTAAACTTTGGTGGTATATATAAGTTGTGGAGAAGTTAGTATTAGTAGACTCTGATGAAGGGGAAGCACCCCAAAATGCGTTAGTCTGGTTCAGGAACTGGCCGGTCCGGTCTATCAATTCGATGAATCCCTTTTGCATCATTTATTCCTGATGATAGGAGACGTGTATTGGATATGTGCACAGTGTTAAATCACTTGCACTAGGCCTAATTTTTAAGAGGACCCCCAGTAGCTATTCTAAAATATAGAAATCAACATTACATTGCACACTATGTAAGCAACTCGTGAAGACTACATTTCCAAAAGTAGAGACCAAGCAGGTTTTATTTTTTACTGTGCAAACTTTAGCCAGTGGTTCAGACTAAACACCCAATAGTCCATGGGGTCCGCTCCTTACTTTGAAGAGTGGTTGAAGAGTGGTTAGGCACATTTTTTTTACTGACATATGCAGAACCTGCACCCCAAGTAACTGAATGTGCATAACCTCTGCCTTATGTACATATAGATAGTATGAGATCATTTGTACAAGGCAGGATTTTGAACAAGACTCTCACAGCTAAAAAGCCCCCAAAATATTGTTGTGCATATGCGCATAGTATTAAATCATTTGTACTATGCCCCATTTTGAAAATCAAAAAATCAACATTAGATTGTAGTTTATTCTTAGAAAAATATCCCCATAATATTGTGTCTATGTGTAGTATTAAATAACTTGTACTAGACCCTAGTTTGAACAGGACCCCCTTCAGCCATTTTTAACCTCCCTGGACGGTATTCCCGAGTCTGGCTCGGGGTGAATTTTCCATACCAGGAGCGGTAACCCAGAGCCAGACTCGGAGCTGCAGAGAAAAATGACACTTAGCTTGTCCCTGCAAGCCCACGGCGTCCTCTGCTGTACGCGGCCCGAAAATGAAACTAAAAGTCAGATGCCGGCATCTCACTTTTAGTTTCGTTTTCAGGCGTCACAGCCAGCGGGAAATTCAAAAGTGAAAAGATGCAATGTACACAGAATACACACAATACAATGTAATCTCCTATGATTACACTTATGTATCAAACTATTTCACTTCAATTTTGTCCCTATAGCTTTGTCCAGTGCCCTGCCTGACACTATTTCACAATTTTAAGAAATTATAATATAATAATAATTATAATTAAATAATTAAAAAATGGTCCAGCTCCGCTTTTGGTACAAAATTCCTGACATAATCATACCGCCAGGGAGGTTAAAATCAAGAAGCCAACATAAGAATTACATTTATTCACAGAAAAAATTCCAAACCATTGTAATACCTATATGTGCAGTATTTAATCATTGTACTAGGCCCCGTTTTTTACAATACCGCCACCAGCCATTTTAAATTCTAGAAATCAACATTAGAGTGTAATTTTGCAGAAAAAAACCCCAGGATATTGTTGCTCCTATGTGAGCAGTATTTATTAACTTATAATAGATCCCATTGTGAACAGGACCTTCATCAGCTATTTTAACATCAAGAAATCAACAAAAGAGTGGCAGAAACCAAAGCCAAAGTTAATTCTTTAAAAAAAATGTATTGAAGTGTCTTAATATTAACAAAACTGTACCCTACTTGTGCATCACTCAGCTGTAGATCCTCAGATCATCTCTGAATTTGTGCTGACACTGTCCTTCCTTCTGGAGGGTGGCTACTTTTGTTATGAATGTGAGATTGTAGTCCATTACAGGAGTGAGCTTGGAGCAGTTGCTACTTTACAAACACACAGGGACCAAGGAGATCAAAAGGTTGCCACCCTCCAGAAGAAGTGAAAGTTTCAGCATAAATTCAGAGAGGTTTTGAGGATCTACAGCTGAGTGATTTACAAGTAAGGTACAGTTTCGTTAATAGTTAAGGAACTTAAATACGTTTTAAGATATAACTCCTGTGTTTAGTGTCACTTTAATTTAAATGGCTATTAGGGGTCCTTGGGTCAAATATATAATGTTGGGGGGTTTTACATCATTTTCAGGCCTAAAATGTGGAATATAACATTGGTGCAAAAAATGAAAAAAGGGCCTCAGTCATGAAGGGGTTAAAATGTTTCCTATTATACGTGATTGATCAATTTGCCCATAGGTACAGTGTTTCTATAATTCATTGTAAAAATTGATGATTTGGGAACTACCAGCATTAAACTGTCCCTGTAAACACTCTCAAATCTCTCTATAATCTGCTGTATCACTGTACAACATACTGTTAGTGTGTCTGTGACTGCATGTAAAGATAGAGAGACTTTTTTCATCAATCAATATTATCACCTAACTTTCCCTTCAGTCTGTGAGCTTTCCATATCTACCTAATATTTGCTCCAGCACACACTGAACAAAGGCTAATGGGAACCCCGACTTCTGATCCTTATTGGGGCTGGCACATAAGAAAGCAAAACAAACGACAAACGCACTCAACAATTTGTTGCAAAGGATGTGTAAGCCGCACTGCCGCGCCAAGGCACCTCTTATAGTGCGGTCCTAACTCTAAACTATGAGAGTCTCCATCTTGGAGCACATGGGGCACCTTACTGTATAACTGGATACACGTTTATCCAAACCTCTGTCATTGTCCCTAGTGGTGAGACAAGTTGTTTTACATGCTGGTTTGTGAGTGTGCCATGATGCCTTTCTACTGTTCTACTGTTCAAAGCCCATTTCGTGTGCACCTTACTGTATAACTGGTAACAAATTGTTGAGTGCGTTTGTCGTTTGTTTTGCTTTACCGATTTGGTGCAGCGACGCATGGGGTTTCTCAGCTGCCAATGGGATGTGCGGGATCCCTTGTGTGTTTCTGTACCTTTAAGGAGGTGGGGCGTCCTCCTGACAGGCCTGCACCCAATTTGATATCTTCTGCCCCATGTGCTCCAAGATGGAGACTCTCATAGTTTAGAGTTAGGACCGCACTATAAGAGGTGCCTTGGCGCGGCAGTGCGGCTTACACATCCTTTGCAGATGACGTGTATCCAAACCTCTGTCATTGTCCCTAGTGGTGAGACAAGTTGTTTTACATGCTGGTTTGTGAGTGTGCCATGATGCCTTTCTACTGTTCTATGGCACATAAGAAAGCCCCCATTTTTTGCCCTTCTAAGCCACCTGACCACAGTTCAGAGGCCAGGAAGTGCCTGATATGGCGGCGGACAAAAATAGCTATGTTCTCGAACTCAAATGACATAGGCTTGGGTTGAACTCATGCTCAAACCAGACCCAAAGCTCATCCCACAATGGCTGAACTTTACTCTTGATGTAGACTATAATACAATCTAGAATATTACAAATGAATTATATATAAAAGGTCCCCATCCAAAACAACCAAAAGTAAGGATAAAAAACATGTGACCACGGAATTAAAAAAAATCAATATAAAATAATTGTCCACATTAGCAAGTGAATCAGTTCCATCATGTGTAAAATCTTCATGTGAAGAATTTCTTCTGTTAGTGCATCCCAAGTGTTCATTTACACATGTGATCAATCAAACTCAACAGATGCCGTCAGCCGTTTGATTATAGAAGGTCATAACGTACATCAGACTATTAGAGATAATTCCCAGGATGCCATCATATCTTCCTTTTTCCTCTCCGGAGCCCAATGCAAGTGAACATCATGTAGATCCCAAATAGACACAGACACACAGAAATAGATCTTTTAGTGTGATTAAGATTTATTGTATAACAATAAAAAGAAGCAAATTGCACTTACATATGACTAGTGTCTGACAGCACTATCTATAGAGCTTTACTATAACTTTCTTATATTACCATTTTCTTCTGGTGTGGATGGTAGCATTATTTTACACAACTGAGTGCTTTTAGATTTTCTTTTCTAGTATTTAAAATAGCTTCTTTTTCACAAAAAGGTACACAATCTCTTACACCAAACTTATGTATTAGATTTCACAGTAGTTTTTTTGTATATATGATATAATCTAAATGTTCTGGCAAGTGAAAAGGGGCCTCTAGAGAGGACAGTGCAGGCTGTGTGGTATCTGCTAAAAGAGGCAGATAGAGGCAGGTAGGGCTGTGTGTTCCAGCAGTGTTAATGAAAGGGTTAAGCAACTGAGAATCTTTATAATCCAAGACACTTTACAATGTGTAATATAATTCCTAACCAAATTTCCTATATGCAGTACAATGTTCAAAGTAAAAAAAGAGACATGTTTCTGCTTTACAACCTTTTGGAATATGGCCATGTTTAAAAAACTGGGAACAATCCTGTTACTCTGATTCAATTACATCACAGAAAATGTATTTTTCTCTTTATATTTGCAATCACATCATTTACCTTAAATATGCAGAAAAAATGCTCTAGCTGGAAATTGCTTTGCATGTTTCGTTAAATGTGGAAATGAGTTCATGGCTCAGTAGTTATTACTTTTCTCTGAATAGTTGAAAAATGATAGTAATATCACACTCTACATTCACTCTAGTAGCAGGCTTCTTCTAAAAAATTAAATAAATTTGAGCATGCTGCCATCATTAGATAAATAAAATGCAGTACATTAAATTGAGGTTGCATTATCACCACTCTTTAGGCTTCTGTTCTCTGTGACATAAAATATCTACTGCAGCACCTGGGTCAGTGACTCTTGAGTTACAGCGAAACACAGATAATTAGATCCTTAAGTATTGTTCAACTGGTAAGGGAAATTCTTGAAATTCCAAGAATTAAAGCTTTCCATTATGAAAGAGAGACTTATGCTGCTGGCCACAGACCCTGATCAAGTGTGCAGCAAATATTAAAAGTCAAAGTTTTCATGAAAGCTGGGGAACTAGCAAGGTCAATAATGGCATGCCAGGAGAAATAGTATGTATTTCTTATTGCAAAGTCATTCTTCAGTGTAAAGTACAACTTCACATACAAAAGCTTACTCATTTCAATGGTTCCTCACCAGTTCTCCCCCTCCCTCTGGTTTATTTATGACATGCTGACATAGTGAAACCTCATCCTGCAGATAGTGTAAAGGCTGTATGAGTAGTATTGGGCAGCCAGGTACTCCTTTCTAGAGCACAGCACCAGGAAGACAGATATATACCTGGGCTACATTACAAGTGAGCATTGACTTAAGTGTAAAGAAATGTGTAAGAGCCGTTGTTCACATTAGGAGTTATCACGCCATGTCTTTAGTTATGTCAGAACTGATTATTTCACCCTTCACTTCAATAGGAATGCAAAATCAGCTTGATACTGCTTAGAAGTAGGTCAGGAGGAGGTCAAATGCAGATGAACAGCTTCTGTGAAGGAATTCCTGCATGCATCTCAAAATTATCTCAAATACAAATTACAATTTACTCGAAAGCTCACATGATTTTCTCACCTACACAACCCTTTACAAAAACTGCATCTAAACCCAATTTCTAAAATCTCAAAGAGGAGTTAACATTTTAAAGCTGAACTCTATAAACACCTATAAAAAAAAATCGCATTGCAGGGAGGGGCCCACTGCAAGGTGAATTTTTAGAGATACCTAAAGTTTAGTTTTACCAAAATGTAAACAAATTGTTTTTAATCACTTGAATTCCGGGGTGTTTACATCCCTTTCCTGGCCAGGCCATTTTTTAATATTTAGTGCTGCAGTACTTTCACTGACATTTATTCAGTCATGCAAAGCTGTACTGAAATAATTTTATACAATTTTTTGGGGACAGATAGAGCTTTCTTTTGGTCATATTTAATCATCACTGGGATTTTTATTTTTTACTATATTAAGGGAAAATTACTGAACAGTTTGAAAAAACAAAGTTTTTTAACATTATTTCATAATACAATTATTATTACCGAATTTTTGGGGAAAATATAAAAGACACGTTCGGTAAATAGATGTCAAACATGTCAAGGCTTAAAATTGCGCGCACCCACGAAAATCGCAAAAAACTACCATATCCAAAATTGACCATAGACGACGCTTTAAAAGCTTTTACCGCTCATCAGTTTAGTGCTACCAGTGATTAATGGCCCTAGAATTATTGCTTAATTGTGACATTTGCGGCGATATGTAACACATGCGGCGTAATGGGCGCAATCATCGTTTTCGCACGTAAGCACACCCGACGCATGCTTGCACGTGTGTATGTATGGGTGGGGACTTGAAAAAAAAATAACAAAAAAACAATTTTTTTAAATGTGTGACTTATTTTTTTCACCTAACTGTATTGTTATCACATAAGGGGCTAAGAAACCCACCTATGTGATAGCAAAGAGATGTGACTGGTCCTCTTTATGGAGACATCAGGGTTCTCCAAGACCCCTAATGTTACCTAGGACAACCCAAAGAAGCTGATGAAGCAGACATCTGCTTCATCAGCTTCTCTCCAGCTTCTGAAGCTGGAGAGTGACATAAGAATGTGGAAGTGATGTAATATACATCACTTCCACATTCTGACACCGGAGAGGGGACCGGAGGGAAGATAGTGTACCGATCTCTCTCTGATCCCCTGTCACAGAGCCCCCATGCTGGTCCCAGGCTCGCACCAGGCACAGCGGAGCACGGGACCAGCAGGAAGGGGGGCCGCGGAGAGGGGGCTGCACACACCGGCACGTTATACAAGCGCTCCGCTGGCTCTATAGCCAGCGGATCACTTGTATGTAAACAGGCATCGCTGCCTGTTTTTAAATCCAAGCAGTTTCCCACTCGGGCACTGTTTCAGCTGACTTTCAGCTGAGAGAATATATGCTGTATGTTGCCTTCTTTAATGACATTGAGGGGAACGTATCAAAACTGAAGCAGACAGAATCTGGAGCAGTTGCTCATGGCAACCAATCAGCATCTCTCTTCAGTTTGTTCAGGTAAGATTTGAAAATGAGAGACGCTGATTGGTTGCAGTGCTACTCATCTTAATTCAATAACTAGAGCTGTCATACTGAAGTATACACTGCACAAACTAAGCAACACTTCTCATAACTGAATAAAAAATATATAGGGATGCTTTTTAGGTGATATAAATGGCACACGGTACTCTGTTACCTTACAAAAATTATAGTTGCCAACTTAAACCAGTGTAATGGTTCAATAACATTTCTTGGACATGTATTAAAAAGAATGAAAATAAATAAACTATTCTTCAGCCAATAGCTCATATTCAAAGTGTGGCCTAAACCTTTTTCCAGTAATGAATGCAGGGAGAATGGTTATAACTTCTGTCTCATTTTTTGCCTTTCTAAGGGTCTTACTTCTCTAAGGATTTTTATAGGGAAATTTCCCCTCACTTTAATGGAGGCACAGATGGCAACATGAAGCTAGGAGTTCCACCCCAGATTAGAAAAAAAAAAGGAGTGTTTTATGTTGGTGTCCTTGAAGATTTTCACTCAATTTCTGTCTTGGTGACAACACTGTCAAGCGTACAGGGAATGAGGGTGTGCTCCCCAGTGAAGCCCCAGATAACAGTAAAAACCTAGCTTTTGTAACCTTTTTCCACTTTAGCCCTCATTCACACTGCAATTTGGGATTCCTGCAGAAGGAACCCAAGAAATTTCCCATTTAGATGTTACCACTGTCACTTGTTCAAGTTAATGACTGGGTCACAGCAGACAAGTCTGTAAGTGGCAGTCCGCTGATATGTGATATGACTACATATGGTTTGGAATAGATCACTGTCCCTGTGAGCATCTATTGCACATCCAGGAACCGTGATCTATTCCAAACTACATGTGGACGCAGATGCAGCCACTGTCACCCGTTCATTAACTTGAACAGGTGAAAGCAGCTGCTTCTAAATGGAATATTTGAGATTCCTGCCACAGGAATCCGTAGGTTCCTGCCACAGGGATCTCAAAATGCACATTCACACATAGTGTGACAGAAGCCTAATTCAAAATTTAAAGAAAATGTTGGTCATACTCCCAATTCCAACTGCCAGGAATACATACATTGTATTCCAGATGTTAGTTTACAGATGTTTAGTGGGCGTCCAGATGTTTACAATTTTAGAAATATTATCAAAGGAATTGTAATCTTGTTTAGCTACTGACCTTGATTCACATACCTCTGCCACACTGAACAGTCAGCAATAACATTTTACTGCTCCCTGGTACCACTTTACTGTTTCCTTAATTGCATTATTTCTGTCTGGATAGAGAGGATGATGCTGATTCATTGACCAATGAAATTACTAGAGACAGGAAGGTGAAGAAGCTACACTGCAGAACCAATAAATAAGTGTCTCACATGCTTGTCTATATGGTATGAAAGAGTTGTGTAATTCATAAGATTGGACAGACTAGATAATGTTCTCCTTTATCATGTAATGGTCTAGTTTACAAATGAGAAACAAAACATTTTTCACTACCATGATGTAGTAATTATGAAATCTAGTCCTGACAAGCAGTCAATTAAACCATGATTGCGTTAATTGAAAAAACTTTGTCTTTGTTTTGTTTAAATTATTATTAAGGCACACATTTCATTCACTATTTTAACCAATGTGAATCGCATAAAAAGACTAGAGATATTTGCTGTGTAAGTGGGTAGTAAGTCAGTTTTTAGAAGCATTCTTCCTGACTGGTGTGTTTTATATTATAATTTTCATACATCTGGCTTGCTATTAATTTTTCTGTATCCTTTAGAATAAAACCACCATGCAAACAATTAGGACATTTATTTAATACAGTCATATAAATTCCATTTATATGTTTAGCTAATAAAGCATAAAAATGGCTAGAAACTATTTGTTTACTAAAAGTTAACAAAAGTAAATAGTTATAGAAATTTAGAAAACTAAATTGAATGTACCATTTCCTTTTTAATGTAAAAGCATTGTGAGTGACACATCTTGCTTCTATAAAACAGTTATTGCTTCAGATATGTCCACCTGCTTTCTAGTTACTTTTTTGTAGGATTTGTAATTAATCAATAAGCTACCAAAATGGCTCCATTGGAAAAATCAACAAGCTGCAACTAATGACCAAACAAACTCACTAATATAAACATTGATTAGAAAAAAGCCCCCAAGTAGAGTCTATTCCTAATGTATTATTTGCTCTTTTATCAATGCCTACAGACTAATTTTTATTGTCTACAAGTATGCACTCCTTGCCTTTTTACCATTATATTACTAGAGCACAGAAGGAGTTCATTAAATAAATAAAATATAATTTGTTGTGATCTGAATACTGATGTATCCAACTGTATAGCTCCCACTGACATTAATTATATTAGGAAAACAATCTCTACTTTTCCTGTGGTTCACCTCACAGGAATTTGAAACTTGCTCATGAATATCTCTAAAAATTCAAAATAGATTTTTTTCAGCATATCCCCCAACTGAAGTACTGAATATGTAAAGTAACAAGCATGTACTCATTACGAACACTATAATAAACTCTGTGGGGCAACAACTTATTTCTTGTATTTTTGATTGCTTAGAGTTTAGAGTTTATTATATGATTTTTTAAATGTTCAATGTGATGTATGTATTTTCTGTTTCACAAAAACAGTTTAAATGTATGATTGAAAAAAACATTGAAAATGTAAACTGAACTTGGATTTGGATAAAAATCAATGCAGGCAGCAGTGATACTAAATAATATACACACATTGGGGGAAATAAAAAAAAAAAGCATCTGAGACCAACCATCTCAACGTTGCCTCAACTGGTGCACAGCTATTCAGCGTTTAAATTTTTATTTTCTAAGCTGAAAAAATAAAAAATAGAGTTAAACTATTTTTACAGTACAAGATAAATCCAGGTTAATAGCTTAAATCGTAACAACAGCGAGTCACAATTTTCTCAACATTTACTCCAATAAAGAAAATGCACTTAGTTACACCACCTGATTAATTAACAAAACCATTAAAACATACTTTTGGAACAGGCCTCACAATATATCTGTATGTGCCAAGAAAATGATGAATAACTATATTAACATTAGACTAACCTCTGCTGTAAACATTCAAAGATATTTCAGAGATAGAAATTAGACTTAAAGGAGAATTATAGGGTGAGTTAAAAACAAACACTCATCCGCATAATTCAAGCTGACCTGGGACAATGAAGCTGTCATAGGTCAGCTCTATTGAGGCAAGTCAGCGAACACATACCGCAGCATACATAAAGCATTAAATTTTTATTTTCTAAGCTGAAAAAATAAAAAATAGAGTTAAACTATTTTTACAGTACAAGATAAATCCAGGTTAATAGCTTAAATCGTAACAACAGCGAGTCACAATTTTCTCAACATTTACTCCAATAAAGAAAATGCACTTAGTTACACCACCTGATTAATTAACAAAACCATTAAAACATACTTTTGGAACAGGCCTCACAATATATCTGTATGTGCCAAGAAAATGATGAATAACTATATTAACATTAGACTAACCTCTGCTGTAAACATTCAAAGATATTTCAGAGATAGAAATTAGACTTAAAGGAGAATTATAGGGTGAGTTAAAAACAAACACTCATCCGCATAATTCAAGCTGACCTGGGACAATGAAGCTGTCATAGGTCAGCTCTATTGAGGCAAGTCAGCGAACACATACCGCAGCATACATAAAGCACTGACTGGAGGAACAGACAGGGGGAGGGGGTGGGCACAGCTGGCCCAGTCTCTAGAGAGGCTGATCCAACTGTCAATCAGCCAGCAGAATGGATCTTGACAGCATTGTCAGGATTAGGGTCACAGCATATGTCCTACTATGACCCTGAGGAGGAGTATTTAAAGGGTGTGAGAGTAATTTGAGTGTTATACAGTACATGTGGCAAATGTATTCATAAAGAGATGCTGGAAGGTTAATTGGCTTCTGTCTAAATTGGCCCTCATATGTATACATATGAGATTGTAAGCTCCTTGAGGACAGGGATTGCTGCATAAATTGTCAGTGCTAAATAAATACCTGTAATAAATAATCATTATGTCTACACATTCTTCTATTATTTGTTGACCAAACAATCTTCTGCATTATTTGAGCTTGGTGACTTCTCTGAATATTATTCATTTGCTGGGTAGAATTTGTTTAGGGTTGTCAAAGTTATTCAAAAATTATTTTTAAAATAAAATCAACAAACATTATACACAGAGGAGTAAGGAGACACTCTAAATAGTCTTAAAACAGTAGGCAAAGAGCAAAACCCCAGAAGAAACCCCCAAAGGAAAATGTTTTTTTAATATAAAAAATGCATTTAAAGTGTATTTCCAGGCAATAATAATTTCTTAGTTTTGGATAGAGTGGAGAAGGGATACAACCCCTGTCAGGTATTTACTGCTATCTGGGGCTCTGTTAGAGAGTTATCCTCACTTCCTGTCCTGCTGACTACATTATAGCTTGTGGCCTTGAATGGTTCAGCAGGGTGGGGGACACACTCGCTGCCCTAATTTCTTAGCCACCCAGGTGGAATGCCTGGATAAGAGTCTTAATGGATTTTGCCTTTTTTCTTAACCACCTGCCTTCTAGACGGCAGCTTCTTGAATGTGTGTGGGCATTTATAAATGTCCTCTTAGGCTCTGCTCATGCCCACCGACAGGCGGCACACATGAGTGGGAAATCTGTTTTAAATGTAAACAGACAGTGATGGCTGTTAACATACATGCGTTCCAGTGTCTGTGGGAGATGCTCATTCGCTTGTATTGTGGGTGCCGGGTGTGCAGCCCTCCGCCTCCAATACAAACTCCACTGTGCCCGATGCAAGCCCAGACCGACACTGCAGCTCTGTCATTGGACATCAGAGTGAGATCAGTATACGATCTCCCTCCGACCTTCTCTCCAGTCTCTGAATGCAGAAAGTGATGTATATTATATCAATTCAACATTCAGCTGTCATTCCAGGCTACAGAAGCTGGGGAGAAGCTGGTAAAGCAGATCTCTGCTTCATCAGCTTCTCTGGGGGTCCCTAGGTGACAACAGGGGGTCTTAAAGACCCTTGATGTCTTCATAAAGAGGACCTGTCACTGTATATTGGCTATTACATAGGGGGCTTGTTAGCGCCCTATGTCATAGAAATAAAGTTAAATGGGAAAAAAATAGTTTAAAAAAAATTAGTTACAAAATTTTTTTTTAAAAATCACATAAAAATAAAATGTTTAAGTCCCCCGCCCCCACATACACACACAAACATGGGTCAGGTGCGCCTACATACAAAAACAAAGATTGCGCTCATTACACCACAAATGTTACATATCACCGTGAATGTCAGAGCATGAGCAACAATTCTAGGGCCGTCAATCACTGATAACACTAAATTGATGAACAGTGAATGCTTTTAAAATGTCGCTTATGTCCAATTTTGGGTACAATTTTTTTTGTGATTTTTCGGGCTCGCACAATTTTAAGGATTGATGTGTTTGGTGTCTATTTACTCAACATGACCCCATCTTTTATATTTTACCAAAAATTGGTGTAATAATAAATGTTTCATAACATAGGAAGAACATTGTTATATAGTAAAAAATAAAAACCCCGGTGGTGACTAAATACCGCCAAAAGAAAGCTCTATCTGTCCCCCAAAAAAATGGTATAAAATTAATTTCATTACAGTGTTGCATGACTAAATAAATGTCAGTCAAAGTACCGCAGTGCTGAATACTGAAAAATGGCCTGGACAGGAAGGGGGTGTAAACACCCTGTTCCTCAAGTGGTTAAAGGAACAGTACACATTGTTCAACAATGTGTACTGTCCCTTTTTAGAGAAAAATAAGCAAAAATGGCATGGAGTGACCCTTCTGATTCAAACTAAACCCTTACCCAGGCGTTAAGCCAGAGTGAACAGGAAAAGGGGATGTAGCGAGTCATTCATTCCTATTTGGGAGTCCCCCATCATCTCCTTTCACATCCCATTTTTCAACCCCACAAATTATTATTTAACCTGTTGCCGTCCGCCCGTTGTGAAAAAATGGACGGACGGCACAGTCGCATTGGCGGGCTTCACGCGCACGGGCAGAAAAAAACGGCCCGTTCTTTCCAACCGTTACCGGCTGTTTCACATACATGCGATCGGCGGCTCTATAGCCTGCCGATTGTATGTATGGGCTGTCTGGCTGCGCCCCCCCCCCCCCTTGAATTTCGCTGCTGCCGCCCCCCTCCTGACTCCTCACCTTCAATCCCGGGATCCGCTGCCCCATCTGCTGCCCAGGACCGGCTCGGGAGGCTGTCAGGAGGTAAGATTGGAGGGAGGCCAGCATCTTCCTCCTTTCTGACCTCCCTCCGTGCTGTGAATGTGGAAGTAATGTGTATTACATCACTTCCGCATTCACCTGTCAGTCATCTGGCTGCTATAGCCAGAGAGAAGACGCTGATGAAGCAGATCTGTGCTTCATCAGCTTCTTTTGGGGTCCCAGGTGACATTAGGCAGACTGTGGGGCTGTGCCAGATCTCAGGGGGGCTGTGCAGGATCTGTGGGGGGCTTTGCAGCCTGCAAAGCCCCCCATTGATCCTGCACAGCCCTCCTGAGATCTGGCAGACTGCAGGGTCTCAGGGGGTCTCTGCAGGATCTGTGGGGGGCTTTGCCAGATCTCAGGGGGGTTGTGCAGGATCTGTTGGGCTTTACAGCCTTCAAAACCCCCCATAGATCCTGCAAAACCCCCCTGAGATCCAGCAGACTGCGGGGTCTCTGCAGGATCTGTGGGGGGCTTTGCCAGATCTCAGGGGGGTTGTGCAGGATCTGTTGGGCTTTACAGCCTTCAAAACCCCCCATAGATCCTGCAAAACCCCCCTGAGATCCAGCAGACTGCGGGGTCTCTGCAGGATCTGTGGGAGGCTGTGGCAGATCTCAGGGGGGCTGTGCAGGATTTGTAATGGGCTCTGCCCACCATGGGGCTGCAGAGCCCACACAGATCCTGCAAAGCCCCCATGAGACCCTGAAGTCTGCCAGATCTCAGAGGGGCTGTGCAGGATCTGTGGGGGGCTTTGCCAGATCTCAGGGGGGTTGTGCAGGATCTGTTGGGCTTTACAGCCTTCAAAACCCCCCATAGATCCTGCAAAACCCCCCTGAGATCCAGCAGACTGCGGGGTCTCTGCAGGATCTGTGGGAGGCTGTGGCAGATCTCAGGGGGGCTGTGCAGGATTTGTAATGGGCTCTGCCCACCATGGGGCTGCAGAGCCCACACAGATCCTGCAAAGCCCCCATGAGACCCTGAAGTCTGCCAGATCTCAGAGGGGCTGTGCAGGATCTGTGGGGGGCTTTGCAGGGTCTCAGGTCTGTGCAGGATCTGTTGTGGGCTCTGCCCACAATAGACCCCACAGAGCTCACCACAAATCCTGCTAAGCCCCCTTGAGACCACAGATTTCCTGCTATGCTAATAGCGGAACATGTCAAAAGCTGGATACAGTGTTTGCACTGTATCCAGCGACTGACAGGTCACGCAAAAAGTATTAAACAGGAAGGGGTGGGGTAAATTTAGTGGGGGTGGGAGCGCCTGTGTTTTGCCTTGCCTAGGGCAGCCCCAAACCAGAATACACCACTGCGTTCAGGGACCACCAATTGAAATAGATCCGACTAACCCGGATTGCCTTGGTATGCGATCCGGGCCAGTCACAATTAGGCAGCGGAAGCCAATAAACAGGTAGGTTAGATGGCTGCTTCCTCCTCGCTAGGACCCCGGGAGGTCCCCGCAAGTGGCCGTCTAGTCTGTCTGTTTAGAGGTCACCGCCGCTGCCTGATTGTGACCGGCCCGACTACAGAGGCGAACCGGGGACGTTTAGGTCCCCCGTGAGAGCCGTACAAGGCTGTTAGGCAGTGATGTTGAACGTTTCTTAAACCTGAGCACCCAAACTGCAATACCAAACTTATTTTCAGCGCTGGCACTTTGAGATAAATAAATTGATTTTGCGTCGCAGTTTGGGCATTCGGGTTCAAAAAGGTTCGCCATCACCGATATAAGGGGATTGTTATCCCCTATGCAATAGCAATAACAATAAGTGTAAACATATATTAAAAAAGTAAAAGAAAATAAGTCACATATAAAAAAGTTTAAAAAAAACCCCGAACATTTTTAAGTCCCCCACGTTTACGCACATATAAACGTAATTCGATGCGTCAGCGCGGGAAATCGACAATTGCGCTACACATGTTACATATCGTCGCAAACGTCGGAGGGAGAGCAATCATTTTAGGGCCATCCATCACTGATAACACTAAACTGACGAGCGGTAAAAGCTTTTAAAGCGTCGCCAATGGCCAATTTTGGGTATTGTAGTTCTTTGAGGTTTCGCGCGCGCAATTTTGAGGCTTGACATGTTTGGTGTCTATTTACCCGACGTGACTCCGTCTCTTATATTTTACCAAAAAATTGGGTAATAATAAATGTTTTATCATTTAATATAGGGGAAACAGTTTTTTTAAAAAATTTCGATAATATTTCCTTAATATATTTAAAAAAAAACCCCAGTGGCGATTAAATACCATCAAAAGAAAGCTCTATCTGTCCCCAAAAAATGATATCAAATTAATTTCAGTACAGCGTTGTATGACGAAATAAACGTAAGTCAAAGTACTGCAGCGCTGAATACTGAAAAATGGCCTGGATGGGAAGGGGGTTTAACACCCCGGACTTCAAGTGGTTAATGACAACATATGTTAGCTGAAGTCAGGGTTCAGGTTATGTCAAAGCCAGTGGCCATATAAGATCAATGATGTCATCAGCAGCCTGCCCTGTTTACATACAACTACAGAGAAAGCAGAGAATGCACCAACTGCAACTGATTGGCCTGGGACTGACAGCTTCCTTCTGGGTTTGAATCAGTACAGGTTTGGTCCAAACCCAATGTCATCCCAACTTTTAACCAATTAAGAAATGCTTCCTCAGATGTTGCAAATAAAGATGTTTTACATAAAATAACATCTACAGTTAGTTGCACCTCAAAACAGACTGCTTGTCTAGAATGTCTAGAAAGTCATCATCCTGTTGAATCACAGCTTAAAGTGACATTAAACCCTCAGATTTTTTAACATTAACCAATGCTGTAATGTGTGCCTTACTGTAATCCATGGTTGTTTCCCTTCTCTTTGCTGCTCTTCCTTTTAAATCCTCATGTCTTCTCATGCTTGGGGAGAACTTCCATTTTCAGCTCAGGGCCTCTTCCTGTAGTGCTGGCTCAGGTTACAAGCCTATACAAACTTATACACAGACACCGTGTATCCATTCCTGAGACAAGGCAGTCTGCTGCAAAACAGAAGTTCTACCCAGCATGAGAACAGATACAGATTTAAAAGGAAGAGCAGCAAAGAGAAGGGAAACAACCATGGATTACAGTAAGGCGCACATTACACTATTGTTTTATGTTAAAAAAATCTGAGGGTTTAATGTCACTTTAAGCCATCCTGCAGCTTTTAGTTATTAGTCAAACCCAGTCATTAACACATTGTTCTCAGTATAACCAGCTATATTAATCACATATTTGACAATAAAATCCCAGGTTCATTACATAGGAGCCCCATAGTGCTAAAAAAAGATTACTTTAATGTTGCTAGGTGACTCCACTTTCATTTAGAGGGAAAAAAAAATAATTCCCTCTGGATATTAGCAAACCTGTGGCTTGTTTATTATAAATTATATTTTTTTTTTACAAATGCATGGACAAAAAAGGAACACGCGCACTACCCAGAGGAACAAATTTGGCTGGAGAGAATGTATAGAACAGGGATGTGGCAACAGTGTGCAAGCTCTTAAACAGGGAGAGGGACCCTTTGGTAGCAAAGAGTGACGGTGTGTGTGTTAAGTGCGCTACTACCATTTGAATGTATAAAAAATAATAAAATCATAAATTATAACAGTAATGTCTCACACTTATAGTGACCTGAATGAAATAAATGACTCACATTTAGAGTGTCCTGGGGAGCTCTGGAGTCGCTCAGGTGGAGCCGTTTGTGAAGTTTCTGTGATGGTTGGTAACAATGGACAGATGTGACTGAAACACTTAGGGTTTCACAGCAGGCTGGGGGTAGCATCAGAGAGATGTGTAGGGAGTTAGCCTGGAGGTGATGGTGAGAAAAATGTAGAAGACCATAGGGAGACAGCTGGCCAGGCTAAATCCTGTCGGCTGTGCACGAGAAGCCACTCTGTGGCGGTGCTGTCACTGTCAGATAGCAGTGGCGGTAGGAGTGGGTCCAGTCGGCAGGTGAGCCCATCAGGCTAGATGGTGAGGGGGTATAGAACAGTAGTCTGCTACGCATTTCGGGGCTATGCCTCTTTGTCAAGCTCAGGTAAAAGTGGAAGGGACATGTTCGCGGGAAATCCACGTTTTTTAAAAAATCTGACAACTGGCCGGGGAAAGTACTCATGCCCTGTCCTGATTGGTGTATGGAAATAGAGGGGCAGATCAGATGTAGCCGAGCGCCCTTACGAGTCTCGGGCAGCATTTGGCTGTATGCCTTCAGATTGTATCTCCCTAGCGATCCAATGACAGAAAAGTAGACGGCAAAGGGATTTAAAACTAAACACAATATACAATTTTTTATTAAAAAGGGTTTGTTAAAAACAATAATGTTAGTATCAATTTGTTCGTGACAGCTATGGGAGAGATGGAAAGAAGCTGATATTGGTGTCACTTACACTATCAGGTGCAAATAGAGACTCTTATTTTAAAAAATAGTTGGTAGATGGGGACCCAATCTGGGGTCTTTTTGTAGAATGTGCCAGTGTTTACTTATGACTTTCTGTATAGCTGTGAACCCATTGTTAAAAGTGGTGATGAAACGTATATTCTTGTCATCCCTGGCAATATGATGCTTTGTGGATCCCATAGGTTGGTCTGTTTCAGAGTAGCTGGAAAAGGCCTCCATGATGATTTCCTCTGGATATTCCTTTTCTCTAAATTTGCTGAGAAGGAGTTGGCTGGATGTGGCATAGTCAGTGCTCCGAGTACAATTTATCCTGAGTCTACAGAATTGGCTTTTAGGTATATTTTTCTTCCACCTAGGATGATGGCAGCTCTTAAAATGAAGGTAGGAATTGCCTCCTGTTGGTTTGACGTGGTTACTTGTAATAATGTCCTGGTCCTTAAAAGGACAATTCCAGGTCTAGAAATGCCAATTTGGTGTTATCGGACTCAAAAGTAAAAGACAACCCAAATTGATTGTCATTACAGTGAGCAAGGAAATCTGGCACACTATTGGTGGGGCCATCCCAAATAATCAGGATGTCATCAATATACCTGCCATAGAACACCAACCGTTTCGCGAATGGGTTGTTATTCCAGATGTGTAATGACTCCTAGTGGCCCATGGTCAAATTAGCATAGCTTGGAGCAAAATTTGCCCCCATAGCTGTCCCTTGTGTCTGTAGGTAAAATTTGGCCAAAAAAGAGAAATAGTTGTGGGTGAGGGCAAATTCTATACAATTTAAAATGAACTGTGCTTGGCTATGGTGGATGGAGGATTTAGTGAGAAAATACAGTAGTGCATTGAGACCTACTTGATGAGGAATAGATGTGCAGAGGGAGGTAACATCTAGTGAGATCCAACTGTAGGAAGGGTCCCATTTATAGGATGAAAGGGTCTGGATGAGGTGTCCCGAATCTTTAATGAATGAAGGGAGGGATGCCACAATGGGTTGAAGGAAGTGGTCAATGTAGACCGAGAGGCCACTTGTTAAACTGTTAGTGCTGGCGATAACTAACCCACCAGGGCGCCCAATTAAGTCCTTATGTACTTTGGGGAGGTGATAAAAGTAGTGGGCTCTTCCCCCATTATATTTTTTTATCAGCAAAATGCAGTTTTTCTTGAAAATACATAGGAAAGGCAACTTAAAACTGTAATAACTCTGCTGCCTTTCTAAAAGAAAAATGAATTAGGCCCAGTCTAGATCTTTCCCAACATTGTTTTCTATTTTTCTCCCTTTCCATTTTGAATGCCCCTTCTATTACACAAAAATGTACACTTCTGTTTTCCATACAGCATATTTTAAGAAGCAGCATAAAGATTTGCAGGAATATATTTGTGCACAACTGATTTTAAACAGGTACAGAGGGCTATACGGTACTTATTGCATATTCTCTCAGTAACATCTGTGAGGGGTTCTACAAGAAAGATCTACAATCAGCACAAATAAAAACTCCAGTGTGTTTCTTTGGTGCTACATTTGTGCTGTAAACATTTAAATTTGTGCTTCTTTTTTTTTCAAAGATAATAGCAATTGTTTTGTTTTTTTAAATGACGACATCACTTAGCTCCCCTACAACAGCAAAAATACATGAAACTGGGCTGAATGGTTAGTGCCACGTGTGTAATGACACAGCAAAGAGGAGAAAATTAGGGTTTTCGTTGGCTAGCAGAGTGACAAATCCAAAAGACTTCACAACAAGAGCAATTACATATAAAAGTAGAAAATGTATTAGTTTTTCAAAACCTCTTTAAAAAGAACATTAGACAATGTAATAAGGATATAAAATAATTCGCCCAATAGGGGAACCTTCTAATGACACAGAGTCCCACAGATAGGGTTCAAACAAAAGCAGGATGTATAGATAACAAATGCAGTACTTCAACCAATACATCTCTAATATAGAAAATTCAAGAGTGAACCCTCTGGTGGGACAACCAAAGTAGGTAAATGTATAGCAATGACCGTAGGAGTCACGCGATGCTGGTGAGGCTCGACGCGTTTCGTGCCAAAGGGCGATTCGTCAGGAGCAGGAGGTAGTCCCCTCAGTGCATACTCAGCAGATGCTTAGCGCAGCAGCAAACAATGAAAACGCCCCGTAGTCCCGAGATGGAGGATGGTGTGAGCACATCAAGGGCGCCTATAAACGCTGGGGAGCATCAATAGCAGTTATTATATATATATAGGATTGAAGAAATGGGACAGAACTCTAATGGGTCTTAGTGAGTAGTAGCCAATAAATCATTGCCCATAATTTAAACTCATTAATTGCATGGATTGTCCCTGAAAAAGTTGCAAAACTAACATAGTTGGCACAAGGGAATAAATACTTAGGATAGGTGAGATGCTTTGTCCCTAATACACAAGTGATAAGTGTAGGAAAATGTGGGGAATATAAGTCACCACAGTGTATCCAGGCAATATCAGAGATTTGAGGCTTACCTAGAAGAGAAACCCAAAAGGAGGGTTTTTTTGTGTTGAGGACCTCAACAATGGAGCTAGCAGGATGAACTGATGGCAGAATCTCCACCGGCAGAGGACCGCCGATGCTTGTGTGGCCGTCTCCAGCCAACCACTGTGAGCATCGGCGATCGCGTGCGGGCATATAAAAAGGCGGCGTCTGACGTAGATAGTCAGCTGGCTAGCTAGGGAATCCCCGCCTCCAGCCAATAGGCGGTGAGTGGGTGGGACAACCAGCCAATGGGCGATCAGTGGGTGGAACCAATCACTGAGCGAAGAAACCGAGTGCCGCTGACAGATGGAAAGGAAGCCGGGGACAGACGCAGCCGGTCGTTCAATTAGAACGGCCATGCCCGCACGTACTGGGGACTGAAGGCGTACATTGAATGTCCGGAGAAGAAAGGATTCCACATTGGGGCTTGGCATGCAGGATGAGGGTGCACTGATAGGGGGAAGAGCCGGCCAGATCCAAATGACAAACATATAGAAGTATATCCCACAAGAAAAAAAATATGTATATTTAACTAAATCCGTTAACATATAAGGAGTAATGAATGACACATGTACATATGGCATCAATATAGTCAGTGTAAGGGGAGATATCAATTACAACGGAGCATGGCTTTATAGATTTCAAGATTTTTGGTGCTTAACAATTGTATTAGAAAAAATATAACAGTACATGATATCCAATACAATAACAGCATACAATGTACTGAGCGCACTTAAATTGAACAAATTGTACTGTGAAGACATATTCATAGCTGAAGACATGGAAGAGGCAACAGAATATAGTTCCAAAGAGACATTTTTCCATCGACACTATGTTTTTTATATATTATGGTTACAGACATGAAAAAGACAACAAAATATAATCCCAGTCCAGAGAGGCAGTTGACATAATTAATGATATATGGAAGACAATTGCAGTATAACAAGGGTTACCCACTAAAGAAGGATACAGTGGGATGATACTGTCATATTTTATTACAATGGATAATAGAATTGTATAATTATACCCTTACATAGAGGGAACATCCTGTGTATTCCAAAAAATGAATAAGTAAAGGAATGGAGAGATAGATGTGAACATGTAACGTATCTGATATATGAATTGCAGTGTTTTTGTTCGATTGGAATTGGATAGACTGTCATTGTTTTATGTCAGGCAGCACCCCCCCCATAACATATATGGGGGTGCACAGTCCGACACAGGGCAAGATGACAGGGCATCTAGAACAGTCAATAAAAGGAAAACTAGAAAAATTTAAAAAAGGTATTAAATCCCCGATTCCCATTTCTAAAGAAAGGGTTTAAAGCTCAAGGCTTCATTTAATCCTGGTGGTTTTGTCGCATGTAACTTGTATATCCATTGCATTTCTTTACGAAGGACTGTTTGGTCCAAATTGCCCCCTCGTATGTTGTTTACTATGTGCTCCAAACCATAGAAGGACAAAACCCCAGGATTAAAATTATGGAAGAGACCAATATGTCTGCTGACTGGGGTGGTCATTTTGCCATTTGAGGACAGGTAGCTGTGGTCCTGAATGCGTTTTTAGAAAGCTCTTATTGTCTTCCCAATATAAAACGCACCACAGGTGAATGTCAGTAGGTAGACAATTCCCTTATATTGCAGTCTATATAGTTTGCAATACAAAGGAAATTGTCTACCTACTGACATGCACCTGTGGTGCGTTTTATATTGGGAAGACAATAAGAGTGCGTTTTATATTGGGAAGACAATATGGAAGAGACATATTGGTCACCGCCTATTGGCTGGAGGTGGGGATTCCCTAGCTAGCCAGCTGACTATCTACGTCAGACGCCACCTTTTATATGCCCGCACGCGACCGCCGATGCTTACAGTGGTTGGCTGGAGACGGGCACACCAGCAACGGCGGTCCTCTGCCGGTGGAGATTCTGCCATCAGTTCGTCCTGCTAGCTCAATTGTTGAGGTCCTCAACACAAAAAAACCCCCTCCTTTGGGTTTCTCTTCTAGGTAAGCCTCAAATCTCTGATATTGCCTGGATACACTGTTGTGGCTTATATTCCCCACATTTTCCTCCACTTATCACTTGTGTATTTGGGACAAAGCATCTCACCTATCTAAGTATTTATTCCCTTGTGCCAACTATGTTAGTTTTGCAACTTTTTCAGGGACAATCCATGCAATTAATGAGTTTAAATTATGGGCAATGATTTATTGGTTACTACTCACTAAGACCCATTAAAGTTCTGTCCCATTTCTTCAAATATATATTTTAACTGCTATTGATGCTCCCCAGCATTTATAGGCGCCCTTGAGGTGCTCACACCATCCTCCATCTCGGGACTACGGGCTGTTTTCATTGTTTGCTGCTGGTGCTAAGCATCCGCTGAGTACGCACTGAGGGGACTACCTCCTGCTCCTGACGAGGCGCCCTTTGGCGTGAAACGCGTCGAGCCTCACCAGCATCGCATGACTCCTACGGTCATTGCTATACATTTACCTACTTTGGTTGTCCCACCAGAGGGTTCACTCTTGAATTTTGTTATCTATACATCCTGCTTTTGTTTGAACCCTATCTGTGGGACTCCAAGAGGGTCATTAGGAGGTTCCCCTATTGGGTGAATTATTTTATATCCTTATTACATTGTCTAATGTTCTTTTTAAAGAGGTTTTGAAAAACTAATACATTTTCTACTTTTATATGTAATTGCTCTTGTTGTGAAGTCTTTTGGATTTGTCACTCTGCTAGCCAACAAAAACCCTAATTTTCTCCTCTTTGCTGTGTCATTATTAAATAACATGGGGTTGGCTCCCAGAGATTTGGTGATCTGCGCACCTCAAACCAATTTTGTTTCTAGTGCCACATTTGTGCTGGTTTGTGCCATTTAAATCTTCATTCTATCTCCTTTCCATTTTTTGAGTGATTAACTATTTATTATTGGTCACCAAAGGTCACGAGTCCAATTGGCCCTGTGTGTAAAGCCACGGCTCTCTGCTGTCTAATGACAGTCAGAGCTCCCACTACAGTGGCATGTGAGGTACCAGTACCTGATCAACTGGCACATTGATCAGGTACCAGTACCTGATCAATGTGCCAGTGGTCTGGCTATTTTAATATGGTTGCCAGTCCACAGGCGGGCAATGAGCACATTAACAATAGAGTGTTTCACAAAAAAATAAACGGCAAAATATTGTACTGACTCCATAAGCACTTTTGCTAGGTGTAATGAGGAGGGACTAGGCAGGTTTTAAACAAAAAAGGAACAGTATAAGCTGCGGAAACAATATGTGTTGCACCTTGACAGTGTCCGATTACTAGATTACACTGGAAACTCTGGAGGTGCAACACAGAATTGACCTTGCAGAACAAATTACAAATTTCGGAGCTGCTGTAAGTGTCTGGGCACTTTTGTGTGGCACTTTTGCAGTTCTTGAGCACCAAAATAGGCAGTATGGGATGGTAATGGTGGCAGCCAGCAGTGGTGGATAGAGCTGACCTTGGTGGCAGGCCAGCAGCAAGTGCAAGCTATGGTTATGGTGTTAGGCCAGCAGTGGTAGAAGGAGCTGATAATGGTGGCATGAGCCGGTAATGTTGAAAACATAGATATAGTATTACCCTTTAATGGCCCAAATAAAAATCATATGTAGAAGATTTATTGAGAATGTATATATGGTATTGGAATAATCTAAATTCTAAATCACACTATTTTTAAACTTGAAGTGAAATTATGTTCTAAACAGGAATGGGTATATACCCACTATGGGTTGCCATCACCACAGGTTTATCTCAGCTATAGATAGATAGATAATATTTAAAAAAATTAAATACATTGCTAGACATTGGACTATTCGTTCGCAAGGATAAACTTATAGGATGGATGTTGCCAAAAAAAACTCAAAATATTTACAGGAGAGCTCCCTCTTAACAGACCAAACTTGTACCTAATGTAATAGACCTATCAAATAATTAAAATGTAACAGATTTGATGGTACAGGCTTCCATCCTTGTAATGATATCTACCATGACAAGTTGCAAGGAGCAATAGTAGAAATAAATTAATCCAAAGTTACAGGTAAATCTATGAATAACATCAAAAATAAATGCAAAAATCACAGAGCTTCAAAACACTGTAGAAACTTTCATAACAAGGATCCTGGCTTTTCTAAATTTTTCGGAATCGATAAAGTAATGAAACGGGGAGGATCAAATCAGTGCTATTACAAACAATAAACAACATTGTGGATCTACTTACTAAATACATTACAAGCAGAATAACTAAATGTTGAGATTGATCTAAACTGTTTTTTTATCCAACAATTAAAATCATGGCTACATCACCCTGAAAGCACCCAATCTTGACTTATCTCAGAAGCAGGGCATGATCTAGCCTGGATAGTTTTTGAATGTGAGACAGCTTGAGAATGGCTAGAATAAGAATATTTTTTCTAGCTTTATTGGGTTGACACCATTATGGTCATGATGCAGCTTTTGGTATAGATTGTTTATAATTTGATATGTATTCAGTTAAGGAACAGCCTAATGTTTAGTATTAAGATGCAGATATCCTTGGTGAAATTATTGCATGTGAATTGTATGGGGATATAAAATTGTTTTTACGATAATATAATATAGAACTATCCTTTTAAAAAGGAAGGAATCTAAAAGGAAAAGAATCCTCTTAGATTGTATTTTAGATTGCATTTTTCATAGAGTTTATATTTTTACATGATGTGATGTGCTTAGTTCCTCCTATGAGAGTTGCATGTTATAATAGGATAGATAACTATAAAGACCATAGTTATTTAAAATCATATATGCAGAAAGAATAGCATTTCAGAATAGGTTACACATAGAAAAAGATCACTGTTGCATTGATGAGTAGCAGAATATATGAAGATTAAAGGGCAGATTGATTGAAATGGTTTGCATTTTTTTTCCGATGGTGACACCCCTGAAACCGCTCATGAGGAAGTCTGGAAGTGATGTAATGCATTTTGTTTTGATCTCGAATTAATAGAAGGGATGTCCTAGAACTGAAAAGGGTCCAGCAAAGGACAATAAGGTTAATAAGAGGGCTGAGGGGCCTAAGCTAATAAGAAAAATAATGAAGTAATCTAAACTTAATTATCTTACAGAGGAGGCGCATAAGAGGAGACATGATGGTTATCGACAAATTAACCAATGGTGACAGTAAGGGCAGTAAAAACTTTATAACTTGAAATGTCCCTAAAGAGAACACCAGGGCACGATTTACACAACATTTGAGATATCTTCCTCGATGTAACACAACATACAAGCTTTTAGAATAAATAACCTCATCACACACACTGGAATGGATGGAACTCTGTTTTTTTCCAACCTTATCTACTACGTTGTATTTAACTATTTAAGTCACATGTGCAAACTTTTCCTGCCAAAGTGGGGACAGAAGGTGTCCTTGTCACACATGACCTCTCAGCCTGCCCTTGAGGAGCTTCCAGAATCTCTGACCCAGTGTAGTTCCTGTCCCCCAGGTATACTGGCTGCAAAACAGCATAGTAATGTTTTGCCCCACTGTTTAATAGGTTTTTGGTGGCTTGGGGAGACTGGTCAATCTGATGAATTACACAATGAGGCCATAGAGAAAGTTGGTTAGAGGTGCCTGAGCTGTCACTATCAACAATGTGCAGGACAAAGGGTGGCACCACCAGCTATGCAGTGAGCCATGTCTGGCATTCTACTCAGTCACCAGCAATACAGTGGACCAGAGAAGCAAAGACATTACCTTCTACAAGCTACTGGATGGCAGAAAGGGCCTTCTGGGCAAGAAAATGGTGACTGAGTACCTGCCACTGTGGTGCAGCACAGATCACAAAAGTCATGTAAAAGGGGAAGACTCCATCACCTGGAACCAGAGCAGTTGTAAAGCCAGCAATTTTGCCAAGCTGGCATTAAGATGCTGAGCATGGTGGAGATTGGCTGACAATTTTTACTTCTGCACCTACCGGTCAAGGATGCTGCTGGAGATGGAAGTGTGGGGTTAGAAGGGTTATGGGGAGGTTTAAGCCTACACTTGACCCTACTCTGTGTTGCCCCCATGCCAATCCCTTGCCCCACTAGATGTGCCATAAGATAAACCTCTCAAGTTCTTTTTCAGTGTTCTATAATCAATTGCTGCAGGTCACAGATTTGCAGCAGATGCAAAATAAATTTCTGGTGAAGTGTGTGGGGTGTGGTGGTAGGGGGTAGAAAAAAGGAACAACTCTAAAAACACTTATTTTTATTTTTTTTACATGAGCAGAAACTTACAATATAAACATTTGAAGGAAAAAAATCATAATACCCATCCCCCACAAATTACAAAAAGGCTTGGGAGCACCAGCTAAACAGCAACAAACTCAGAAAGGTAGTCCTAAAAATGACTGTACAGTCTATGCACTGTAAACACAAATGATGGTGCACAATTCCATGTAACCCACCACACTGTAATCCATTGTAGTCTATGGACCTAAAGAGTACCGTTTTTATTAATTAATTTTTTTAAACAGGCATCACCAAAACAAAGGATACTTTGTACCATCTATTTTGGTGCAATTTAATGCATGTGAAAGTGCAAAGTGACAGACATTTTGGCACACTGTTAGAATGCATGTGAAAATGTGTGTCTTCATGCTGGTTGCCACAATGCACAGATATACAGGTGAAACTCGAACAATTAGAATATCGTGCAAAAGTAATTGCAGTAATTGCTGCAAAAGGGGCCCAAACCAAGTACTGAGTACATATGCATGCTTGTACTTTTCAGAGGTCCGATATTGTTCTATGTACAATCCTTGTTTTATTGTTTTATTGATTGCATGTAATATTCTACTTTTTTGAGATTGTGGATTTGGGGTTCTTTGGGTTTTCATGAGCTGTAAGCCATAATCATCACAATTATGACAAATCACGGCTTGAACTATCTTGCTTTGCATGTAATGAGTCTATCTCATATATTAGTTTCACCTTTTAAGTTGCATTAGTGAAATAAATGAACTTTGCACGATATTCTAATTATTCGAGTTGCACCTGTAAACGGAGTAAGACAAATTAACCTAATAATCTGGCACGGAAGCTGTGAACTGGGTTGGGCATAGCTGGCCAGAGAATCTAATCGGGCACACAAGATACCACAGATGAAGGTACCAAAGTAATCAGATATAGTGTATGTATGGCACGGTGTTGCTTGGATCTGAAGTATGTAGGTTCAGTGTCCATCAGCATATGTCTCTCAGTAGCCAGCAGTCTTCAACAATAAGTCCCCATCAGATGCTGCCTGCTGGGAAGGTATTTAGCCCCTTCTGAGGAAAATAACTTTGCCACAGCATTATTCCTATGTGCTCTGTTTCTATGCCTGCTGTCCTGTAACCTGTAATTATGAACCTGACCCTTATCTTGAACCTGATTCTGTGATTGTGTGTATATATTGTATATAGTTGGCATGTCAGTTAGGTGTTTGCACTGCATGTGTTTGATGGTTGTTCTTGCTTATCACCCGTGTTGTTCACAATAAATCTTGTGTTTTTCAACTTAAACCTGGCTTCAGAGTCTGCGGTGCAGTCTGAGATATTTGGTAACATCTGTTTGCAGGAAAGCTGCATGTGGTATCGTGACCAGGGCCGGATTTACTCTTTCTGCTGCCCCAAAGCCGGGTTCCTCAATTGTCCGAAGCAGGGCTAAATGTAGAAAAAAACTACCTGCCTTGCTGCCGTGCTGCCCCTCTACCCCCTGCTGCCCCAAGGCCGGGCCTTGGTGGCCTTGTGGGAAATCCGGCCCTGATCGTGACAATGGCTTGCAGTCCTTCTCGAATAATTCTCAGCGGAAGGCCATATAATGTGCCACATTCAAGACCTGGCAATCTCACATCCTGACATTACTCTTCATTCTCAAAGCCTGCTTGCCAGGATATCTGCAATTAACATTCTTGATTCAATGTATTTCATATTTACTGTATACCAGTACCCCAGGTCCCCAGCAATCTTCATCAGGATTCTAACTTCTCCACCTAATTAGATATTGAGGTTTACCATTCAAAAACTAGAGTAAATAATGTTGTCTACTACAAACTTCACCTTCCAATGAACCAGGTTTTATGTAAGAAAGTGTACATCCAGGAAAAGGATTATCCTTAAATGCTTCAAAAACTTAATGTATAAAACTGTATGAATTTTCATAGATGGTGATAACTGAAGCATGTATTTTGTAGAATTAATTGGGCAATCACTTGGAAAGGTAAAGTGAATGCAGGTCCATGTTTGAGAGATGCAGTTTTGAGTTATAACTGTTGTGTTGATAACCACACTTTATCCACTACCTTATCAATTGGGATGGTTCATCTAGTTTTTCATGCACCTTCTTTATAGGATTCTCGGTGTCAGGAACCTACCTGTGCTCTGCTTGCTGTGTCCACCTGCTATTTTTGCTATTCCTTCTGTCCTTCCTGAATCCTACTACCTACCTACCTTTTTAATCTTCTGTATTTGTTTCCTTTCTGTACATCTCTGTGATCCTGATTTCATTCATCTTTTTTACGTTTTTGCTTCTTTTATTATGTCTAGTTTCTATTACTGTACTCTTGGTTCCTTGTCTAGACCCTGTTACCTTTCTTTGCCTGATACTACTAATTATTCTACTACTAAATCTAACCTGTTGGATTGCTTTATTGTATTGCTTACTTGACCTAACATTACTTAAATGTTCGTTCCTGACCTTGCATTGTTAATGGCGTTGTTTCCCCCTCAAACCCTTGGCTTAGATGTTTAGCTCTCATTACCCTCTAAAACAATCTTGGCTCACCTGGCCAAGTTCACAGTCCTTAGCCTGCCTTCACTGTAAACTCCTGTTAAGTTCCATTGTAGAGGGCACACATTTAAAGCATCCTTAATAAGTGGCTGCTAAAAGGTGAACACACCAACCCACTGCATTAATCATCTGACCTTAAATGAGACCCAACCCTTACATTTGAGATTCCTGTAACGTTGTTTTAAACAAAAGCGGATATTTTTGCAATGCAGAAATGTTGTCATTGAGGGTGGGCAGAGGGGAGGTTACTATTTCTGTTTGGTTATTAGACTATGAAATTAGGGCTTAGGACAGGTAACCCTAAATACCTAGAGTGGCACAACATGATCGTTCTCCACATCCGTGAGGTGAACTGCACCCCTCTGTGAGATATGATATTCCAGCTGGCTCAGCTGGAAAAAGAGTGACAAAAACTACAGAATGGCCCATCTTTTTTTAGCGATCCACTACTACAAAAAGGTGGCAAATCAATAGTAAAGTCAATATAAATAGATTCCCAAGAGCAGGCAGTACAGGAAAAGGATGTAATAAGCCCACTGACATGTTGGTATCTTATTTTGTGTGCATTTCACACACAAAAGTACATACTTTTGTACACGCTCTAATTTGGGGCACTAAAAGGTACAAGTAAAGAGTTTGTGTGTCTTTTGAATACCTGGGTGCCCTGTAGATTTGTAACTATATACTAACCATAGGACAGATATACCCTTGCTTTTCTCGCCTTTAAGCAGTTTGTTCATGTATTTTAGTGTGGTCATCCACTGAGAAAATCACATCTTTACTATTGAATAATAAGTAGTCAATTCCCCTTTATTTTTGGGTTTCATAAGACTGGTGGCCACTATCCACACTCTCTTATTGAATGATGTCAACAATGAATAAAGAGAATAGGACGTTAAAAAAAAAAACGTTTGTTATGTCATGCATAGCAGGATGAAATTGTTAAAATTCATTAGAATCCCAGATCTCAGCTTTAAAAACATGTTTGGACATATTACAGCAAGAGAACTTTGTCTTGAAGGATAACTGAAGTATACAAAACTTTCAGCTTGTTATAAGTGCTATAGTATGCAATAACTGTACTTTTTACTCAGTATCTTCTTCTGCACTAGTTATTATGTGCAGAGTACTTCAGCTTTCCCACTCTTGTCAAAATTGGCAGAGAGAAAGATAGAGCTTGTCTACTATTTTATGAAGTTTCATTTTATATAAAAACAACAATAGCAACAACAAAGTCATTTCCAGTGCAATTTTCCTTTTAGTTGAAAGACAATGTTTTACAGTCAGACATGGAATTCATTCTCTGAGCTGTAAGTTATAAGAAATGTGGCTTTATATTGAATAGCCTTCAGATGGTAAAAATCCTCATAAATCATGAAAACCAAACCAACACTAGGCAACACTTTTGTAGAGAATATAAACTACATTTATGTTTACAATACAGCCCTGAAGGCCTTTTAATTACTTATTTGAATACAGGTTGTATTATTTCACAGTTAAGGGGTCATCCTTAAATTTTACTAATTATACATAAAGCCAAAAATTGTCAAAAGTGTGATCATGGGCCATGATGTTTCTCACTCATTTCATTACCTGTAGTTGATCTTGTTAATCTTACCATTCTCACATCCTCTGTGTGGCTGATCTTTTATTTTGGTCAGTTATGATAAACAACACCATATTTGTTTAGGCACTTTTAGTGTTTTATGATTACATTACACACACAAAAATGTACATACAAGGACCTTAACACAAATTGTACTGTGTATTATATTATGCACTGTGGGGGTATAGCTCAAATGGAGATCACCTTCCCTGGTAAAAAGGTAGTGCATGCAGCAAAGTTATTTTCCAATCCGACTTGCGGTCAGTTTTTATTTAAAAGGTTGCAATAAAACAGAAAATAAATCCTTGCCTTCCAGGCTGTAACTAAACAGACAGGTTTCCTCTCTAACAGGTGGTGTGCTTCTCTCAGCCAACTCACAAAACCAAAGTATTTTCAGCAACCTTTTCCTCACAAACATATCTCACCTGCAGCACTCTCAAAATGCTATCTGAGGGCCAGGCCAGAGCATCCTCATTCTCCAGCCTTCCCCTTTTATCTCACCTGGATAATAAATCATTAATCAATTAAACAATCCAGTCGAGAGACAAAAAACCTGGACTGGATTACCCAGACCCAAAGTCTACCGGAAAACCTGGTCTGGGTTCCACTAGTCTTGTACATATGATAGAAAGCGAGGGGACATATACCGCCCCTCGATGATTTCCTCTTTCCTTATGTCACAGCTCATATGTACTGTATTGCTGTTTATTTATGTTGCCATAGGAAATAGTTCAGATATGACTATGAGGTGAAAAGTATGAGAGGCGTTAGCGTTGTGTTTGAAGCCTTTCATGGTGATTCATGCTGATCAATATTCTTCTGGATCTGTCTTTTTGATAAGTAGTTAAATGGCTGTTAGTTATTGCTACTGTGGTCATCTACCGGGGATAAGATTGGTCATCACATGATCAAGCTATGGATTGTTGATAACATATATTCTATAAAGGAACCCCTGCTACCTACTCTGAAATTATCAATGATATTTTTGGATCATTCTGCCCACTTGTTGCTACTGGACCTGTGTCCTCTTCTGGGTCAGTTCAATTCACCACACATTCTATGGTTCCATTCACTGTATTACAAATGTAGCAAATGTGCTCCCAGTGAATGCTCAACACAACAAAACGTTTGAAGAACAGTAGCTTGTTTTGATGGTTTTACATTAGTTTTTGTAATCCTTTATTTATTAGCAGATTAGATTAACAAAAGTCAAGGAGCAGTAAACTTGATGCCCCCTGCCATTCTGATACAAGACAAAATTAGGGATGGGCTGCATGTTCGAGTCGAACATAGGTTCGACTCAAACATAGCCTGTTCTAGCGTCGAACATTACGGGATGTCCGCGGTCTGTTCGACCGCGGAACATCCCACAATGCACTGCGCCATCCGAAACTGTATATATATATATTTATTCCGGGTAATGCCCTGGGGGACATGTATCAATGAAAAAAACACTTTTAAAAAATACAATTTTTAAAGGAGCAGTGATTTAACATCACTTAAAATGAAACATTAAAATGAAAAATTCCTTTATATATGGTGCCTGGGGTGTCCCCTTTCACTGACCATAAAGTGGCGCATCTGTATGATGTATAGAACCTGCTGAAGCAAAAATGACATTTATATATATATATAAATCAGACTTCTGTATATATTAGAGTTCTATATAAATATCAATAAAATGTATATAAATGTCATTTTTGCTTCAGCAGGTTATATACATTTTATTGATATTTATATAGAACTCTAATATATACAGAAGTCTGATTTTTATTTATATATATATCACACAGTATTCGGTTTCAGAAAAATGTTCACAATATTCAGGGGCAATGCTACATGCTGCTAACGGGTAACTAACAGGTATACATCTTACAAGATATAACAAGATAAGCAGCGCTAGGAGTTCAATTAGCTGTATACCACACAGGTGGCTGTGATTTAAACCAAAAAAGTGTTTCCTTAATACATTACTTATATTAAATACTGCAAAGTCAATGTGATTAATTTTTTGTGTATCGTGTCAACACATCAATATACATAAATAAATATTGTGATGTAAAATACAAGCTGTATTAAAGACCGCTGGGTCTGAGGATGTTTAAACCAAATTAACAGCGCTAGTAGGTGACTCAAAAAACCATATAATCGTGTTTGTGAACTACAAATAATAAGAAAACCACATAAATGCAAGTGCCGTTAGTCAATAAAAAGCAAGGCACTGTAATGGTTAATAAACATGTGTACGATTAGGAGGTGATTTTTTAACCAAGTGCTTCTAGGTGTCTCAATGTATAAAAATAAAGTGGATCGGTCTATACACATTAAAAAAATCCTTCACTTCTTTATACCTTCATGTGCATTAATACCATTAAGTGACAAGTCATATGGGTGAAAAAATTCTTACAAGGTAAGCTGTAAAGAAAGCTGGACTTGCTGAGAAAACCCATTAGTCATTCAGATGTGACATTTTGCTATGCACAATTAAAATAAAAAACGCCGACAGTATTTGTCTTAATAAATGTTCTGTACACAAAATATTAATAAGAAAGATGAGGAAGAAGGTCTTGGTAGAACATGAAAGTTGTGGAGGATACTACAAACAGGATTCATTTGGCAGCAAAGACAAGTAAGCATCCTGGAGAGGTGTTGCCAAAGATACACAAGAGCTACTGTTGTTGCATCAGACTTTAGGAGAAAGTTTCCATAGTTATAGAGATGACAAGAAAAAAACATATCTTACAATAAAAAAAGGGAAGTTCGTGGAAGGAGTGGGGAAAAAATTAGTTTGTGTGAAAACTTTCATTGTAGAACTAAAG
>NW_017308613.1:0-43992 GCF_000935625.1 Nanorana parkeri | reverse complement strand
TATATATATATATAAAATCAGACTTCTGTATATATTAGAGTTCTATATAAATATCAATAAAATGTATATAAATGTCATTTTTGCTTCAGCAGGTTCTATACATCATACAGATGCGCCACTTTATGGTCAGTGAAAGGGGACCCCCCAGGCACCATATATAAAGGAATTTTTCATTTTTAATGTTTCATTTTAAGTGATGTTAAATCACTGCTCCTTTAAAAATTGTATTTTCTAAAAGTGTTTTTTTCATTGATACATGTCCCCCAGGGCAGTACCCGGATCCCCATACACTTTTTATGGCCAATTAATTGCATATAAGGCTTCAAAATGGGGACATTTAATTTTCTGAGTTGTACCCCCATAGACTTGCATTGAGTTCTAAGTTGGAATTAGATCTTTTTCCATGTTCGAAAGTTCGAATTAGAACCGAACACGGGGGTGTTCGTCTCATCCCTAGACAAAATCAGGGGATATTTTCAAAAAGGTGTATTCTTTCCAAAGTACCACAGTTGATTATGGATAAGCACTAGATTACTTGGCCTTTTGAATACTTAGGCAGGTTTAATGGCATGGGGTAATTTTTGTGCAGTCTTCAAATATGTGCAAATGTAGGTTCTGGGTTTTTTTTTTATTTGTCAGTTATACTATGAAACATACATAATAAATTCCACTCACTCTAAATGTAAAAAATATGTCCTGTTTTTTTCTTAATCTTATCATTTTAGGAAGCCCACTTAGATTAAATAGGAGTCATCTTTTGTCCTTTATCTAAGAGTTCTGTACATCATGACAATTCAGTGATAAGTTTGTCAGTGGCTGACATTTCTAAATCATAATTTAAAAGGATTTCAAATGTTGCAAATTATAGACTTTATAAAAAAGCTGAGACGTTAGATCGCTTCTAAAATAGTGGGAAACGGAACATTTTGTGCTAATTTAGCGCACCCCCTAAGGAGCCGCATAAAACAGTATGATGGGTCTCCCAGTCTTTCCTCTGTGATGAACCTCAATCAATGAATTCACAGCACGCCAGCACACCTTAGAAGGTTAAAAGGATTTTTACTATACACTCCTATTAGAATAACAATATTCCATTGATTTTTTCCCCCCCATTTTTGGGGCTGGGGTTCCCCTTTAAAATTCCTACCAGACCTTAAGGGTCTGGTATGGATTTTGGGGGGAACCCCACGCACTTTTTTTTGTGTTATAAGGAGGGGGGTCACTCCTAACATTCCTACCAGACCTAAAGGGTCTGGTATGAATTGGGGGGAAACCTCACGCTTTTTTTTTTTTTCATTTTCTGCAGTCTGTAAAAAAAAACATTATTTTGCTGCAACGGAATTCGTCCAATAGCAAAATGAGAAATTACATTTAGGTCAATAGGAGAATGCCAATTCAAAAGCAAAGAAAAAAAAATCTTTATCCCCTGCCTTACCCAGGACTAGAACCTGCGACCTTAGCAATGGCAAACCTGTCTCCTACCCTCTACGCTATTGCTTCTGTACTTTAACCAAGGAACTGTTGGAGAAGGTAACTGTTGTATTTTTTTTTCCTAATGTCGTTTTGCTGCAACGAAATTCGTTTAATAACGAATTTCGGGAAATCGGGAATTTCGGATTCTTTTGCATTCGTCTTAGCTTTAGTTTGGAATTCGGATGCATCCGAATCTCCGAATTTCCGAAAGTTCGTCTAAAACGAATTTCGGAACGAACCGAATCGCGCATGTCTATTGTTAATTCCATTTCTAGTCTTTCGCTTTTCTCCTCAAACAATATAAGTCTCGCCACTGTTTTCCCTATTAATGAATAGATGCAGGTGGTGTAGGCTTAATCTCGGAAAGAGTTTTTAATGATTGTATTTGAATACCTGGATAATATGCTTTGCATTTTGTTATTGGAATATTGCCATTACTATCAAACTGTCTTTGTGACTAATATTGAATTTAATTGATTGATGTTTTATTGTAACAAAGTGAATAATTGTACTTGACGCTATTATTAGCCTTTTGTTTTCATATTACACCTTACAAGGTGCACTGTACCTCCTACTCTAAAAGAATTCAGGTCCTTTTTTTATTTGGGTTTTTTATATTGAAAGTAATATTATCCTGTGTGAAACATTCTTAGATACATTTTGTCATTTTAGTGACAACTGGTGGCACTAATATTATTGATACTATTTTATATTCCTAACATTTATTTTAAGGAAAATGTTTGCTGAGATATTCATTATTATTTTAAAACCCACTGACATTATCTGACAGATTAACCCCCTCAATACCGGCATGTTTATTCATTTACAGAAATCTGCTGCAAAAATCAGATCACTGGAGTGTCTACTTTCCAAAAAGAGGTCATTTTGGGGTTTTTCATAATGTGCTGACATTTTTATTTGATATGTTTTATAACAAAAAAGCAAGGGGGAAAATGTTTTCAATTATTTTGGTCTTTTCTAATTTATATAGTATTTTTTTAAATACTATATAAAGACAGGGCAGCTGAAGGACGCTGAAATACCCTGCATGTTCCCCAGGAGATCAGACTACAGGACCCCATGCAAGGACAGAGAGTTATTCCACCTTGGGAACTATACATTGCCTCTTCTCTATGTGTGATGGACACCCTCTCAAGATCACCAGTGTGAGTGCAATCATTCAATTATTTAAAAAAATGGTTTTTAGTTTTACATGATCAGCGTGCTGCTCATGTTTATGCTCTTTAATGCCAGGCAAGCCAGTGTTCCTGCTGAGGACTACATCATTTCCCTTCAGTTCCACACCAGATGAACGTCTGTATTACATGTAACACAGTGCTTCTACATTGTATACATGTGAGTGGAACATAGTTTTTAGTTACCCCTATCCCCTGTTATCCATTTAGTGCGCTAGTTTGTGGCGCTCCTTTGTTTCCTTTTTCTTTTCACAGTATTATGGGCTGCAACTGTTAGGAGTAAGTGCCCCCTTTTATTTATGATTAGTGGTCTATGCCCCTTTGATCGGGTGACCAGACATCCCTGGTTTCTGAGGACAGTCACTGCTTTCAGGAGGCTGTCTCCAGAAAAAGTGTCCCTGATTGTGTCCCAGGAAGAGTGCCCCAAGCCTCAGCCATTGAGATAATGAGACACAAATGTATAGAAAGCAGAAGATGAAAGCAGTGCACAGGCAGTTGTTGGCTTTGCTGTGTGTGACCCCCTGGTCTCTGTATTTAAGGAGTGTGCACAGTGGCTGACTCCTAGTGCTCACACACAGCAGCTCAAACAGTGGCTCTCATGACTGTATTGAGCAGTCATATAACCTTTTGAGACATGACTGCAAAAACAATATACAAAGCAGATCTTGATGTAAAATGTACACAGTATAGTGAGCGTAGTCAGGACAAGCCTGCAAGTGCATCCATGTCTATGGCCAACTTTAGGCCTCATGCACATGGGACTATTAGCTGTGGCTGAGGATTCCTGCTTAAGAACCTGTGGATTCTTGTGGCAGGAATCCCAGGTGGGTCCATACAGAGGCAGCCACTGTGTCAATTCAAGCGAATGACATGCTAACAGTGGGCACATTTGTTTGTAGCTGTACGCATGTATTTGTATATGAAATTATTACCTGCAATTTGTTTGCATCCTAGGACAAGCATCTATGCTGACCCACTGGTATACTAAAAGAGAGACTTACAACAGTGAGTGCAGTGCTACTCTGTCAAGGGGCTCAGGCTTGAAAGTTAGGCACAGAGTGGCAGGTAGCCTTTCACCTGACTCTACTCTGAAGCTGTGACCTAATTGCAATCTATCTCCATTTTGAGTTTGGAGGAGATCATCCAGGACCAGACTGCACCCAGAGGAACATTGACATGGTTTTTGCTTTGTGAGAGGCCTATTGGTCACTACTGTGTGCTATTCTGGTTACCATTTTATGACTGTGATAAATTCTGCCACAAATCTCCCATTTGGGAAAGTGAGCGATCCCACGCAAGTAAACAAAGGCCCCAACACTGGCAGGACTGAGTTAAGGTTCCTCTGGACAGTGGAATAGATAGAAACTACAACAGGCTATTACACAGGCCATTTATCATTTTGTCACTTGTGCTTGTTGTGTTCACATTTACTATCATACTGACATTGCTTGTACTATTTGTCTAACCCCATTACCTTTTCAGGGCTATTGTCATTTACTAAAGCCTATTTCAGCTCTGTTACTGGTGTGACAGTCTGACAGGCCCAGGTACAGGATAGGTCATCACTTGGAGTGGCAGAAAGACTCAAAAACAAATCTAGCAGCTCCTACAGGGGTTGCACTATAATACACTATGTTGTACATTACTAGTCCTGACAAAAGTGTTCATTGTCTCAGCAGTTTCTGAATTTATTTAAGTTCTTCTTTAAGGTAGATAAAGTAAGGACAACTTTTTGTTGCTCCTTTCAACCGTAAGACTTTAACTTGTGGCACAGTGATTAGCAGTATTTTGTAGGCACAAGGACTGTGGCACATGTATACAGTGAATAGGCATACATTCTGTTTAATAATCCCCCATATTTTTCCTTCCTTGGTTCACCCCCCTTCCTTTCAATAATGTGCTAATATTTGCTTTCTGAAAACAGACTGTCCTAGGTAAAGCCCACATGGGATCCTGAGCATCCACGATTAACAGAACTAAAATCTAATGAATGAAGAGGGCAGGCCAGGGACATTTTAGCTGTGGGGAAATGGCCAGAACATGCTGGAAATCCTCCAGGCAGGAAATGGGGTGGGCTATATCTAACTGTGAGAAATTAGCACAGTCCAGAGAAATCAGAGTAAGCCATACTAGCACAGGAGAGAAACCTGCCAAGCAGTGTTGTAAAGTAATCCAGACCACTGTCTTGTGTAGTGACATTATAATCCATGTTCGTTATATAAAGGTATACTGTATACGTGACACTTTAACAGCAAAGAGGAAAGTGCTAAATTGTACATTTCTGTATATATTTATATATATAATATATATACACAGTTAATAATTGTCAGGGCTGGAGTAATGGGCCAGGTGTGGAACCGCTTGGCAGGGATGAACAAAGTCCAAGAGATCGCAGTACAAAAGGATAATCCAATCGGGTAGTCGGGTCCAGTTCCGGGTCGTGGCGGGCAGCAGGAATCGTAGTCGAAGGGTCAAGCAAAAGGGTCGGTAGCCGGGAAGTCAGATCAAACAACGGGTTCACAGGAGGGAGCTGGGTGTTCACCATAAGGTAGAATAACTCAGCAATGAGTCAAGGCATTGACCAGCTTTAAATACCCAGGGAACCCAGTACCGCCCCCTGGCTGCCAAGGCAACCAGGAAGCTTCCTCAGTCAGAGTCCAATCACAAGGCTGAGGGCAAGTGGTGAAGGCTGAAGTCCTTCCACAGCCTGAGTAGCACCTGTGGCATGGAATGGCGCGTCCTGACAATAATGTAAGTCATTATTAACTTCTGCAAAGGATACTGTGTCCTTAATGACTGCCTTGGTCTTTTATCATTGCATCTCTTAAAGAATATCACATCCGTGTACTTTTTCTACATTGCAATAAAGTCTTATCCTCCCCAGATCATTGTCTTTAGTCTCGGTGTATGCCTTCTTATTCATCATAATCACATTTTAAGGTAAATTAACTAACTTAAGTGCTCTTTCCACATTTACCATAAACTCTCTTTCAGTCTGCAAATCAAAACAGGCAAATACAAACAATATTTATACATCAGTGTCTGCATAAGCTTTAGCTTTAACTTGTAGTTCTTTGGAACCACTTCAGAGCATTACTAAATGTTTAGACAAGCTATCAAAATGAGGTTGATTTCGAGAATTTCACCAAAATCCAACACATAACTATATCTGCAGCATACACATTTATGAATTTTTTTCGCTCCATTTCAAAAAGCTAATAAGGAACAGTCTCATAATTTTTCCAACTCCCCATTGACACACAGGCGAACCCATGCAACCAAGCCAGAAGGTTATAAAGAAGAAAATTAGGTACAATTTAATCTGTGCAGTGCCACACACACATAGGGTGTCTCCTACAAAATGACACGCCTCCTTTTCTCTAAGAGTTTTCTCTCTGTAGTAAAAGGTGAAGATTGAAGTCTCCAGAAAACTGACATTGAAAAATGAGAAATTACAGATTGTTGCACCCTCTTGAGCTACTAAGGGTGGCTACCAAGCAAATAACATTTAACCCTAAGAAACAGGAGATTATTTCTCTCTATTTCAGTGCCATGTGCTCTTGGCAGTATTGTTCATAACAGTGATAAAATTATATCTTCTTAGCTATAACTGAATGCTCAAACAGCAACATATAAAAAAAATTAAATACAATTACATTATCACTATTAGGACTCAACTTTCCTCTAGTTCCTTTCTCTTTTTTCTATACACATGTAGAAGATCAGATGAGTACAGCTTCAAAGTTAAGGTTGCCCTGTTTGCTGCACAATAAGAGGAGGGGGAATACCAAACTAGTCTTAAAGGCAAGCAGCCCCTCAAAAAATTAAAATATTACACAAAAAGGAAAAACTAACCATACATGTAACATTTTCAAATGTACCCCCACAATGAACAGACCCTACAGCAGAGATGGTAGATTGTCCAAATCCTGAGGAAGAAACCATTAAAAACACTCGTCACTAAATCATACAATAAATCCATAATTTTCTTTTGCCCTGTGAGATTTAAGAAGTAACATACACATTGGAATCGGGATCAAAGCCATTTAAGAATTGACCAGATTAAAAAAACACATTCATTAGGGAAAAAATCACCTTCCCTCCTGAAAACAAATGGTTAGAAGCAAAAACAACAAAAACAACAACGTGTTACTCAAGAACAAGTTTCACATCTTTACCCTGTTACACTTTTTCTGACCCAAAACGTGTTTAATGATTTTGTATAAATGTAGTACCATGTGGATTTGTGCCTTTTAATTAAGCATAGTATACCATATAAAAGATCCATAAAAATGTATAATTTTACCTAACCATAATTGAATTAAGCAATGAAAATAAAAATGTATTTTACAATATATTGTTTACCACCACATTATTTAACCAGACATGTCTTCACAATTTTTCTCTGTAAGACAAAAACAAAAGGTTACAGTAACTCTGTCAAAATATATTAACAGTGCAACGTACAGCACTCATTGTCCAGAAGGGAGAGGAAACAGGCTACCAGCTTAGTGAGATTACAAACTTCACACATAGCTCAATGGAATATTACCTAGTTCCATTAACCACACTCCAGTAACTCAGACCACTTGCAGCATACACTTTTCCCAATCCTTGCCACATTAAAAAGGAACTAGGTTACAAATAGCTTCCTCTTTCATTCTATAACTCACTTTATGTTCAACAGGGAATCAAGTTTGCACACTTATTTCTGCTACATTACCAGGACAACGCAATTCACAGGTTCACATAACGCACTGTAGATTCTTCCCTCCCATTTTTCAAGGATCCAGAAAACTGCCACAACCCAAATTAATTGGAAAAAAGAAAATAGCACTGCGCTTCAAACTCAAAAAATATTCCAAAAATGTGAGAAAAAGGAGTATGAAATGTGAAATTGTCACAAAGTGATAAACAATTTTGTGTCATACACAACACCAGTGTTGCACAATGCCTGTGCTGATGATAGTAAGATAAAGCTCTAGGCTCTAGGTCTAATGGTCTAGTCACTATAAACCATAATAAACATAGGAAAAAAAATGTTCTAGTACATCTCATAAAATGTGTACATATAGAAAGTCCTGTGTTAAATCTCACAAGTGATGTACAACTCCCTCTTAATCTACATAACCATATGTGAAGTCCATTACTTCTTGATACAATTAAGTCCTTGAAATATGTGAGGATATATCTTCAACTTTTATAATCAACACCACGTCTGTGGATGCATAAACAGTTAGTGAATCAGTGCTCTCCAGTCTCCACCGTGCTCAAAGATAAGATCTGGCTGCACTCACCGACTCCTATTGCTCACCATATTTCAGATGAACAATTAGCACTTTGTTGATATATATAGAACCAAATCCTCTCCTTTGTTTTTAATCCGACAATAAATTGGGGTAGATTCCTCCCAACTCTGGTTTATCTTTCCAAAACCGTGTAAAACTATTCCTCCATCTTCTACCTTCTCTTGTGCTCAGAGAGAGAAAATTTTTTTTGGGGTGTACTCAACTATTACGCACAGCTGCTCTAAGAGTGTTATTTGATTCCTAGCGCAGTTTTTTTTCTATCTAATGATCCAAATTAATTATTTGTACTAACTCCTCAATTGCTAGCATTGATATAAACACCCCAAAACAGGTCTCCCAATCTATATGAATGTCTTCCAACAGCAAGGTGCTCTCACAATAAGCAATGCCCAATCCATGTACTCCATTAACCATTTAGTACAGTTAGTGTGACACTTACCTCATGAAGTAGAAGTTGGCGTGGATAGAAAATCATCTTATATTAGTTTAAATAAGTTAAAATTAGTTTAGCTTCCAACATTCACACAGACAAACACACAAGAATAATCTCTAACAAACAGGAGGCTACCTATATTTAACCCCTTCATGACTGAGCTTGTTTTTGGTTTCTGTTCGTAAATGACTGACACACTTTTGACATTTTTGCTGTGTGATTCTTCCACGTCAGTAATATACTTTCTTACAAAGTGCACCCACACATATTATATATTGTTTTTTAGAGGACAGATAGGGCTATATATTTATATCACATATGTGTGTCTAACGCCTCACTTAGGACAAATACAAATTAAAAAAAGAGGAAAAAACGTAAAAAAAAACTTTTTTTCCCAGTTTTGATTTGTAGTATTTTTTTTTAACAAAACCAGCACAGCTAAAAAAAATGCAATACATACATTCATTTATTTGTCCCTTATTTTTAATTTTTTTACACTTTTCACTATTTTTTTAAATTTATTTACACTTTTCACTTTTTTTATACTGACAAATTTTATTTATTTAATTATATCAGGCAGTCATTGTGAATTAATCTCACTATTACTGCTTGATAAATTAATACATTTTTTTTTTTATCAGGCTGCTTCAAACTTCAGAACAGCCGATAATAAGTTAGTGACACTGATCCTGCAGCAGTTCAGGATTCAGCTGTCAGTGAATGTTTCAGAAAACTTAAACATTCTACTTTCAAGAATAGATACATTATGTGTCTAATACATAACATTTTGTATCTATTCTTGAAAGTCAAAAGATAAAAAAAAAAAAGCCAGTATAGCTTGAGAGAGATATCTCTCGATCTATACGAGCTGTCAGAATGCCGGCAAAAGCCGACATGTGTGTCTGCTTTGCTGTGACTCTCAGACACCCGATATTAAGGTATCGGGTGTCTGAAAAAGGTTAACCCTTTCAGTAATGGATCTCTAGATAGTTAGACATCTATTACTGAAAGGTAACCGCTGATTCTCAGCGGTTAGCAGCCTTCTAGTGCAGCAAATAACTCGTCACGTACAGTGTACGTGACGAGTCATTTGGTCCCTTTGTGGCTGGACGTACAGTGTACGTCTCCCGTCACGAAGGGGTTAAAGACATGCAACATTTGTTGCAAACAAATTTAACACTGCACAAGTAATGCTGGGAGGGAACACACTACAGAGGTGTATACTTGTTCGTGGCGTGTTTATAAGGTTAGTAAATCAACCCCATTGAGTCACCTGACACATAATACTACTGGGTCCTAGAGAACATGACAGAAGGGGAGAGATTTATAAGGTCAACAGCTTACCTAACATGGCCAAATGTATGTACCCATCCTCCAAATCCATCCTGTTCCATTAGATAAACAATATACAGGTGAAACTCGAATAATTAGCATATCGTGCAAAAGTAATTGCAGTAAGTTCTGCAAAAGGGGCCCAAACCAAGTACTGAGTACATATGCATGCTTGTACTTTTCAGAGGTCCGATATTGTTCTATGTACAATCCTTGTTTTACTGATTGCATGTAATAATCTACTTTTTTGAGGTTGTGGATTTGGGGTTCTTGGGGTTTTCATGAGCTGTAAGCCATAATCATCACAATTATGACAAATCACGGCTTGAACTATCTTGCTTTGCATGTAATGAGTCTATCTCATATATTAGTTTCACCTTTTAAGTTGCATTAGTGAAATAAACTTTGCACGATATTCTAATTATTCGAGTTTCACCTGTATAGAGTAAGTGTCTGCCATTCTCCACCATCTGTTGTAGAAAAATCCAGACCAATGTTTTGTGCATGGATAGTATAATCCATGTTTATTAAACATATATACATGGCACTTTAACAGCAAAGAGGTCATTAGTCAGCAGCAACAGGATCGCTAGAGTTAAATAGCTTAGAGTGCGCGTTAGTAGTGCTGATTGTGGCTCTGCAGAGAAGTATCTTTCTTAGATCACTTGCACTAATGCAACCTGATTCCCACTGGCATCAGTGCAATACTTCAAGGATTTAAAAAATGCCATAAAAAATCTCACTTACAGTATTCAGGAGAAAAAGAAAACCAATCACCCACAGGTAGATTACATAAACAATGAAGACCCTGGGATAGAATGGAAGGATGATGAAGATATAATAGATTTAGATGCACTCAGTTACTACATTAAAATTCTGATATGGGCAACAATTATTTATATATCATGACATATACAGTATATATATCATATCCCATTTAGACCTGAATCAATTTTCAAACCACAAAATGTCAAGGCTGGTTTTTATAAAAGTGTATTATGCAATAGTGTATATGTAGATCTCATTAGATTGTGCAAAACAGACAAGGAAAGCTCCAAGAAAAAGTGGAACACACACTTTATATTTACTAAAAAACAACCAGGATCTTCACATAGCAGTTAAGGATGGGGGGAGTAATACAAAACATAAATAATTATATTTTGCAGAAGTTACAAGGACTCTTCAGAAAGTACTACAAATGAAAAGCTCAGGAGGGACCCCTTTGCACAGGACCAACCAGAGTTGCACAACACTGAGAAAGCACAAGTGGACATTATAAGCAAAACAGAAAAAGCCTTTTTAAACCCTTCGTGACGGGAGACATACACTGTACGTCCCGTCACATAGTGCCTAAATGACTGGCCACGTATACTGTATGTGACCAGTTAATTACGGCTCTGTAATGCTGGTAACCACTGATTCTCAGTGGTTACCATTCATTAATTAATGCCTCAGTATTGAGGCATTTATTAATGAAATAGTTAAGCTTTTGTAAAAGCTTCTTTCTTTCATTAATAAAAGAATGAAGCCGTTGCATACAAATACCGGATCGTTAAATTATGGACGCCATGGCCCTGTTATACGATGATCCACACCGGGTTTCTTCAGCCGAGACCGTCCTAGTCTCACTCCACCAAGGCCGTCGGCCTGTGGAGGACTACGTGGCGGAATTTAAGAGGTGGGGCTTAGACACCGAGTGGAATCAGGCAGCCCTCCGCCACCAGTTTCGTCTGGGCTTGTCTGAGCCCTTGAAAGACGAATTGGCTCGAGTTGGAGTGCCCGAGACCCTCGACGAGTTAATCCTCCTGGCCACACGAATTGACCGGCGCCTTAGGGAACGAAGGATGGAGAGGGCTGGCCAGCCCAGACCCACCTGGATGCTGCCCCATAGCCCGGCACCGTTCTCAGCCTTTGGACCCAACCAACGACCAGCCGCATCAGGGGGATTTGCGGAACCCGCGGAACCGATGCAGATAGGTCTGCTGCGAGCCCCGCTCACTCCAGGAGAAAAGGAGCAATTGCCGGGGACTTAGGAGCCCGCAAAACCACAGGCCTGCTACGACGTATGTTTTGGTGGCCATCCCTGGCAACAGACTGCCTACAGTACGTGGCGGCCTGCCCTCGCTGTGCCAGCAAAAAGGGACTGTCTTCCCCAGCCTGGGGTCTACTACGACCGCTGCCGGTTCCATCCTGTCTTTGGGCTGCCATTTCCCTGGACTTTATTGTGGATCTTCCACCTTCGGAGAACTGCACTGCCATTTTTGTGGTAGTGGATCGTCTATCCAAAATGAGCCATTTTGTCCCGTTGCTGAGGGTACCCACTGCCGAGATCCTAGCTCGCACGTTCATCAGGGAGATTGTGCGTCTTCATGGGGTTCCCACTGACGTGGTCTCTGATCGAGGAGTACAATTTACCTCTAGATTCTGGAAATCTCTGTGCACGGCCCTGGGCATCCACCTGATGCCCAGGGCCGTGCACAGAGATTTTCCTTGGCTTATCATCCTCAGACCAATGGCCAAACGGAACGTACGAACCAGACTTTGGAACAGTACATCCGCTGCTTCACCACTTTCGCTCAAGATAACTGGGTATCCCTGCTTCCACTGGCGGAATTTGCATATAATAATTCCAGGCATTCCACCACCGGCCAATCACCATTTTTCTCCAATTATGGCTTTCACCCAACTTGGTTACCCATCCAAAGATCGGACTCTGCAGTGTCAGCCGTCCAACGGACCGTGGATTTTCTCCGCACCAACACCCTCCTGCTTCAACGAGCGATCTCCAAAGCCCAGGGATCGGCGAAGAGAGCCTATGATAGTTCCCGCAGAGGAGACTTGACATTACAACCTGGAGACCTGGTATGGCTGTCTACGCGCAACCTTAAACTGGCCTGTCCGTCCAAGAAATTGGGACCCAGGTACATCGGACCCTTTCCTGTGGAACGCCAAATTAATCCAGCATCCTACCGCTTGACCCTTCCAGCAGGGTACCGGATTCACCCTGTCTTCCACACCTCTCTTTTGAAACCAGTCACCCCAGACGTTTTTCCGGACCGGTCCTCCGACATTCCAGATCCGGTCCTGGTGGACGGTGAAGAGGAGTACGAGGTAGAGGCGATCGTGGATTTCCGCAGGCGCGGAGGCACTGGCCAGTACCTGATCAAGTGGAAGGGTTACGGTATAGAAGAGAACTCCTGGGAGCCCATGTCGGCAATCCATGCCCCACGACTCATTCGGCTCTTTTTACGGAACAACCCAGACAGGGCCCGTTTGATGGGCGCCAGGAGGCCGCCCCTTAGGGGGGGCCATGTCAGGTACCTGTTTGTGGGAGATGCCGTGTCCCTCTGCGGGGACATAGACCGAGAGGTGATCCAGCAGCTCGGGCCGGCGCATGCACAGTAGCTCATCCTCGGCCTATATAAGGCGCTGCAGGACGCTCATTCAGTGCTGGGTGATCTTCAGCCAGCACTGGATGTTCGTGCTGTGCTTGTTCTTGCTCCCTGGTCATTGACCCTGCCTTGCTCCTGTTCCTTGCCCATTGTGGTTCTTGTTCCCTTGGCTTCCCTGTTACCAACCCGGCTTGTCTCTGGATTTCTCTTGGCTTTATCCTTGTGCTCTGCTGCTCGCTTGTTACCGACCCGGCTTGTCTCTGGATTTCTCTCAGGTTTAACCCCTTGTACCATATTGCCTGCACGTTACTGACCCGGCTAGTCTCTTACGCTTCCTTCTGCCTTACCCTTCAAGCACGGCGGCTATTCTGCTAGGTCACCAAGTAGACCTCGTGACCTACAGTTCCGCATCTGGCACTCGTGCATCTCCTGCCTGAACCCTACTGTTCTCAACCCCAGTGGTCATCAGATGGGGTTGCAAGGGAGGTCCTCCTCGTCATCTCGGGCTCGCACCACAAACCTAACAGAAGGGGTTAATAAAGGATCATTACAAAACACCATACTTCTACCCTAGACCAAAAAATCATAAAGATCCAGGATGACCACCAGGAAGACCAATTATTGCCAATATAGAGGGTCTTGCAAATAACAACATAATTTTTTCCTGCAACATATGATAGTTTCAATACAGACATACATCTAAAATTCCTCCCACAAATACCCCACACAGTTATCATTGGGACTTCAAATACACATGGCTATCTCTAGATGTCAGTTCACTGTATATATCAATAGCACATGATACAGGACTCACAGCCCTTGATCACTTCTTAGTAAATAAAAACACAGTCACGGTGACAAAGTGTTTTATTAAAAAAAATGAAACAGTGTATATTCATCATCAATCACATAGTCTATCAGTGTAGATCCAGCATTGATCACAAAGAATAATGTTGACGACCCACTGACACAAACACATTGACCTGTGTTGATGATCCTCTCCCCTCACACTCTTGCCACAACTAACAGCTTGTCAGGTGATTGCTGAATGTCAACAAGCCAGCTGGTGATGCTGCCGGACGTCATTGACCAAATATCCTCTTCTTCTTTCCAGTAGTTTTCAGGAGTCCCTCCAGCGCTGGTGCCACTCTCTGATCCATCACTGACTGCTGTGTCTTCTGTGTCCCACGGTGTCATTGACTTATACTGTGTCTCTCCTCTTCTCACGGCCGAAGATCTTTACTGTGCATGCGCCCACCCCATTATCCTTCACGCCCACTTGAGAATCTTCAGACAGGAGCAATCGGCTAAGACACAGGTACGTTTTTACCTATTTGGTGTTTTGCATATATCTGCTGCTTGTTCTTGCTCCCTGGTCATTGACCCTGCCTTGCTCCTGTTCCTTGCCCATTGTGGTTCTTGTTCCCTTGGCTTCCCTGTTACCAACCCGGCTTGTCTCTGGATTTCTCTTGGCTTTATCCTTGTGCTCGTCTGCTCGCTTGTTACCGACCCGGCTTGTCTCTGGATTTCTCTCAGGTTTAACCCCTTGTACCATATTGCCTGCACGTTACTGACCCGGCTAGTCTCTTACGCTTCCTTCTGCCTTACCCTTCAAGCACGGCGGCTATTCTGCTAGGTCACCAAGTAGACCTCGTGACCTACAGTTCCGCATCTGGCACTCGTGCATCCCCTGCCTGAACCCTACTGTTCTCAACCCCAGTGGTCATCAGATGGGGTTGCAAGGGAGGTCCTCCTCGTCATCTCGGGCTCGCACCACAAACCTAACAGAAGGGGTTAATAAAGGATCATTACAAAACACCATACTTCTACCCTAGTCCCTAGTTTTAAGAGAGCATTTAAAACAAATGTTATGGTAGAAATTAATATATTGTATGAGCTCAGGGACTGTGCCATATGACTTAGGAAATTAGGTGTTGTTCAAGTTCAGTCTTCCTGTTTGGCAAGGCGGGCCTCAAACATGAGGCCCTGTTAATTCTAGTTACATCCCTAGATTTGACTCAGTTTTAGCATCCTCAAACGTTAGGTACATGGTATTTGCCATGGCAGACTTTTTTTCACAGTGCCAATTCAGGCAATTCCAATTAGTAACTTCCTCCTGTATATTGCAGCAAACCCATAGATTATATCAATCTTTACTGAAAATAGTGTGCAGTTAAATATGTATGCCTGTCTAGTTTCTTTTGCTCTGTGCCAGTCAATGTATTATAGTTGCTCAATACATCTGATACAGCCTTCCCACAGCCATCCTGTTGCCTTCTAAAACCATTAAACTTGTTTTGCCTGCTGTTTATTTACCTGTACGGAAGTCATCAATACCAAAAAAACTAAAAAGCCATAGGGTTTATCTGCTATATAGAGCCTACATAGCACTAGGAAGGAGTTTTGAGGTGTCAATGTGTTTACTTAGTCAACCTAAAAATACACACTAAATTAATTAGTTAGATTTAAATTACTCTGGCAATGAGAAAAAAAGGGCAAAACAAATAGACATTTGTAATAAACTATCCTCTCATGTTATAAACTCCTCTCATTAAACCAATTTGAAAATACAAATTTTCAAATTAGTGTAATAATATGAGAGAGAAATAATAAAATATTTAGACGATGGTCGGGTAATTATTAGGCATTATACAAACATTATTATTAAAAACATATATTTCCTTTGGTACCTAATTAGACATTAATGTATTGCTATAGTTTTTTTAATTAAATAATCACATTTAAACCTGATTAGTTATGTGGTTTGAAATCTCTGGGGTTTAACATTTATACCAATATTAAATCAGAATTTTAAGACCTCTAGCATCTATGAAATTATAGTAGTATGCAAATAAATCTGTAGGGAGACATTCTGAGATGCAGTCAAATATAGAATATAAACAAGGCTTATATATTTAACAGATATGAATGTCCTGAAATTTACATTCACTGCTAAGCCTTAGTAATATGTATATTTTCTATGTTAAATGGATGGTGCATTAATTTCACAAAACACTGAAAAATCAATGCATCATCACAAGCATTATATACTTTATACACCCCACACACACACGTTTTCAATTTTTTAAAATTTGAAAAATCACTAAAATGTGTTGATATGGTATATTTTTTACATGTGTTAAATACTTTTTACATAGAATAGCTACATAGAAATAGTATATATACAAATACAATGGTTAAAAAGAATAGTTGCATAAATGCTATTTATAAAACCATGAGTATAAAATCATGAGTGTTCCCATTTATTAAGTGGTGAAAAGGTGGAATTGAAATAAAGTGGCAAAAACTGAACACAGACTTTGTTTCCTGCCTTTAATTCCATTTTCACTTTATTAGGCTGCAATTTAAGTGGAAGATAACAGGAAACAGCAATATATATTATATAGGCTCTACAAACAGAATTTAATATTTATATATATTCTCAGTAAAAATTAAGAAATATTGCATAGACTCAATATACAGTATTTAAACACTTTGTTGTTCCCTGCATTTTCAAAATTACACACATTGTGCATCTTTTCAGCTCAAAGATCCATAATTAAGTGTATATATTTCACAGAAAAAGAATGGAACTGACTTCAAAGACAGTGTTTGAACAGAAGAGACAACAGTCAGCCTGTAATCTAAAAATCAACATTAGTGTGTACTTATTTCACATAAAGAAGTCAGAAAAATATTATACAAACACCATACAAAGTGTTCAAGCACTTTAGGTCATGTTTTGAACCAGAGAGACAGTCAATTTTAAATGGTAACTCCACTTAAAAAAAAAAATCTTTAAAAAAATATATAGCATATATAATTATTTCACCAGCCATTTAGTAATTGAATGTTATCAAAAATTGCCTTATCATTTAAATGTAATGAGGTCTAAATCTTTCAAAAAAATGAAATGCGATATGTTAACCTGGAGGCGTTCTGGAGCAAAAAGCCAATTTTATGCTACTAGAGATGGTGGAGTGGGGTTAGGAGGCTTAAAATGTAGTTGAAGCCTGGTTTGGCCCTTCTTTGCATGTCCCCATACTGATTCTTTTCCCCGCTTGATGTGTTGTGAGGTAAGCCTCTAAAACCCTTGATGTTGCACCAGATGCAGATAGAGATTTTTGTGAAGTGGGACGAGAGGTGAAAAGGGAGGAGTGTGGAGGAGTGCAAGCCTTTTCCTGCTGACAGGAATCATTCATGTGCTGCTCCCACTAAGCTTTATGATGAAGAATAAGGAGTCGACTTATGTATGTGGTATTCAAGTGACTGGTACATTTGACATGCTTGATACATTGCAGGTGGAGGCTACAAACCACTATGGTGCAACAGATGTATTGAAAAAGACCCAGCCTTCTAAGTTTTGTGGAGTGACCCTAAACCCGTGGGCCAGTGTCATTTGGTGGAATAAGATGGATGCTCCCTCTGCTCCTCTGCAACCTGCCACTGGATGACATTTTGCCTCAATTATGTTGTGCCTCTCCCTCACGTTCCTCCTTTACGATCTATGGCATCCAGGTCTGTTCTGCCAACTCACACCCTCCTTATTGTTTGAGCCCACTTGGTAGTAAGCTGAAGCTTTAGGAACATCAACAGAAATTGCTTCTTACAGCCTTTTGTCCCCTCCCTCTATGCTCCTGGCGCACTCTTCCTTCACATGCAATAATGGATACAGAACCTTCTCTCCCCCCCACTATCTGTGCATGATGAAATTCTGCCTCTCCCTTTGAACATTACATACATAATAAATACAGAGGATTAACGGAAATCAATTAGCAGTTATGACATTAAAGGGATTGAGAATGGGATGCATTGGTGCACTTAACAATGTGGTGGTAATGTGCTGTAAACAAAGGGCAGCTTTGACTGTGTCAGCATTAGGTTAATTCTCAAAAAACAAATAAAAAATCCACAAGTGCACTATGGGGGTTACACTATACCATGTCCCCAGAGTTAGGAGATGTGAACTGAACAGGTGGCTATAATTAATGACCCACTAGGCATGCTGCCCTGACTGTGTAGCCGACAGCATCACATGAGCCAGAACCATGAAAGGGAAGCTGCCATATTCATGACAGCTTCCCAGCACACACATGCCTCACTCTCTGAGCACTGGCATCTCTGTGCGCCAAATCAGAGTTGGTCTTTATTACCGCCAGTTTGTTGCCAGTCTGTTGCAGCCATAGTGACAGGTTCTTAAAGTGGTGGTAATAAGAACTACCTGAATCTGTTGCACATGTCGGAACTGCAACTGACACTGTTGCAAGGCTTTAATGAAATGGTTGTGGGTTGTTTTAAAAAGAACCATATTGCCAGAAACTTTTTGAACATGCTTCATTGAAAAACCCCTATAATTCCTAATAGATTTAAACACAATTTAGTTAAATATAGAAGAGATGGCAACACAAGGTATGTTAAGGGTCACAATTTTTTTCACATGCATGTCAAGTGTGATAGATATTTCACTGTATTTGACTATGTAAAGCCCAACTCCAGGATCAGTACTAAAGATGGATATTGCTGCCTGAGATGCTTTTTTGTTGTAAGCAACTGCTGGGGGATTTTTTTTTTTTTGCTTGGAGTTAGGCTTTAATAACCTAGAGTTTACCTTCTACGTTCTAGAATCCTTCTTCACTGGACACATGCCTTCAGGTGTAATATCTGTGACCCACTGTTACTTTGACAACCAAAGTCCCACTCTTTTGCAACACTGTCAGTAGCTCTTTTTGCACTAATCATTATAGTGGTGTATTAGAATGTCACTGCTTGGGAAAATGTAAAAACATTTAGTTGTAATTAGCAGCAGCAGCAGCAGCAGCAGCAGCAGCAGCTGTAAAGTAAAGTTGATTATGAAGTAATTATTTTTATACACAGTAGTCAATGCAGCAAGCCAGCTGCTGCAGTAAATTTAAAAAACTTTACTTTTTTTTAAAACCCTAACTAGCCCTCATTTATTTATTTTTCTCCTTTCTCTTCAAAAGTAGTTTTTTAGGCAGTTTCTGCATCAATGTTTTCAAATTGTGTACTTTTGTATAATTTGGGGGTTTTTGTTCTTGGAAAAAAAAGGAAATTTTATTTTGATTTGTAAGTATCTACACATTTTTTACTACAAACATTGCTTTAATGTAATGACCAAAGGACCAATCTCAGAATAGAATTAACATTCTTGTTACAAAAAACTCAAACTCTTTTGTTAACACGGTGGTCACTGGTCAAACTAAAGAAAATTTTTTTTTTCCATTTTCTTTTACCTTTTTTGCCTGTAACCCTTTCCTTGCCAGTGCCGTATTGCTCTGCTTACTTGTGTAAAGCTGATTGTCTGTTTTACACTATTAGTGATTCTGGCAATTGGACTGCTGCCAGATCGCTTTCAGGAGCCGTTGAACAGAGCCCCCCTGGGACTGGCATCAACCATGTTGGCGGGAAGTGGGGAGAGAGACCAGTGAACATCTGTTTGCCGATCATCTCCCTGCTGAATTGAGCCAGAAGCTACGCTGATTGATCACTTCTGGATCCTCAGTTCTCATTCCTCGACTAGAGAAGCCGGGGAAAAAGCTATTCAAGCATGATCTGTACTTAAATAGGTGCTTTGAAGTGGAAATGTGACACTAGGGGTCTAATAGACCCCTAATGTCACCTTAAAGAGAACATGTTACGACAAACATGCTATCACATAAAGCGCTTATGAGCAATATTTTACGGCCAATATTCACGGTTAACTCTAGAGTGATGACCTGCCCAGGCTTTTAAAACATTACCTATGGATTATTTGTGGTACCATATTTTGTCATCATTTCACGGGCACACACAATTTTTAATCTTGGCATGTTGGGTATAAATTTACTGGGCACAACCTCATCTTTTATATTTTAAAAAAATGGGTAGTATATCGTGTTTTTGTGAACTAAAATTACCTTGCATGGATACATAGAGCTATATAGCAATGCAACCTCACAGAGCAATACCAAATAAACAATGTGATGAATAACATAAACAAATATTATCAAAACTGTTGCTTTTCGCCTGAGGTTTAAAGCAGGCCTTGAAGTACAATGCAAGGCTCACATACAACATCAGGGTCCTGTCTTATTTTAAAAATCACCTGATTTTAGAAGTTACAAAATGTACCTGTAAAGAAAATTAGATTTACACTTACTTTATCCCTATTTTCTGCATTTGCGAGGTGTGATATCACCATTTCCAGGTGGATTCCTATGCCCAGAAAGATGTAACAATTTAAATTTTTCCGAAATTGGAATTAAATTGAAAGTTGTTTCTCTTAATACTATTTCAAAAAGTTATTTTGAGGAATTGAATGTATTGATGTTTACAGTATTAAAGTTTCTGAGAGCTGTCAAGTCAATAAGTCAAGACTTTATAGTTACTAATGCTAAGTCTTCCTATTAACGAATAACAGAAAATAGGGCAGCATTCAAGGGGCCAAGCAGAGAACCGGGATTGGAGAAGACTGATTGTGATCTCCATAACTACCTGGAATTTCTGCAAGGGCTTATTGTAGCACTGTTCAAGTGCAGCCCAGGGGTGCGTTATTGGAGCCATAAGCCTGGTGAGCTGCTCATAAAAAAGATACATTTAATTTAAGTATATTAGGGCACATCTTAACTCCTCCTAAAATGGCTTTAGATTTTCAGGACAACTTAAAAAAATACTCCAGGCATAATTATTCGTTAACTCCCACTTTTACAGTGTGACTACACCCACACTGGAAGGGTTATTTGCTTACTTTGATCTAGGGATAAATAATAAAATAAATAAATAAAAAAAATTATATTCACCTGAACCTTGCAACTGGCTGGCTGCTATTCTGGTCCCTGCTGTCTGTGTCCTCCTGTACTCCAGTGGTGGAATTTACATTATCTACACTGTATAGAATGTGATTTACAGGACCTGGAGTGGAGGGGGAACAAGGTGGCAGAGACAGGTCTAACAGTGAGCTGGCTGCAAGGTTCAGTTGAGTATAACTTTTTCAAATTTCCAAAAAAGATCTGTGTGGCCAAAGATATAGGAGTCATAACATGACCCTGGGAAACCTGAACACACACTCCTTATTCTCTGTCGGGCATCACAGGCTGTTTGCACATCAAGGGACTGGTACTGTTTGTGGCTCCTGAAGCTTCCCTGTCCCTGGGTAGTCACAAAGCCACATGCATGCAGTCAATGGCACCCAAGACATTTGGAAAGCTATCCTGTTGCTAAAAAGCCATCTTGACACTTCTGAACTCATTATCTGTCTGTGGAAAGTGAATGCATTGATGTACAAAGTAAAAAAATGCATCAATGGCCTGCAATAACATACTGGACAACTGCTGGTATGCTTAGTCCCCAATACTGGAATAGCATGTGGACTAAGCCAACTAACAGTAGTTTAAAAGCAGCCACAAGCCAAAATATAAAGGGTCGCAATAAACTTCACTTTCCATGGAACAACCTGCCTATGTGCAGTGGTGGGGCTTATCCTTTCCTCCACAAGCCTGTATAGGTGCCTAATCGCTTCTCTGCTCAGCCTAAATCTGCATCGCATATAATTTTTCTGCGTGGTGTCAAAAGATGCTAGTTGGTCAAATAATGTGGTTGGTGTGACTCTATGAAAAGAAACAATGATATTACTGTCCTCTTTTGCAGCCATGGTAGCATTAACTGCTGCTAAACCTTCAAGCACACTAAGCAATAGTTAATTAGCCATTCAGCCATGTGCATGACCGTGCACACCATTTCTTATGTACCCGCCATGCCTTAGTGGCATGAAACCCAGTCATGTGTGAAATGATGTGCTTAATTATGCTTTTAATTAAATGTTCACATGCATTTAATCAACACTATAAAAGATGCGTAGGACATCTACATCTATTTGTACAAACACGGCTTCCATTCTTTTATTTGCATAATGTTACATGGTTAGGAATATTTGGAATGTTGTATTGTTAATATCTACAAGCCTAGCTAGACTGTTATCTTGCCAAACCATTAAACAAACGCATCCAATTAACACACAAAGGAAAGAACTTAGCTAATTAACTAATCTTAGACCTTAACTAATGAACCAATCAGCATGGGCCACTGCACATTTTATTCTCATTACACCTAAAAACACCAATGATTCATAGCTCAACAGATGGAAAAAAAAGCCACAAAAAAGAAAGAGCATGTCTTGCTCACTGGTTTCATGGACCTTGGCCCTCTGCCAAGGAAGGCTGCAGCAGTTAGGCCAGGGAAGGGTTTTTCCAGGCAAGTAATTTACTCTGGTGGCCAGTAGAACCTATAACCTGCTATAGGCCCTCCAAACAGCCCTGCTGAAAGCCCATATCAAGGAACATTGACGGGGCCCAGAGGTTCCCAAAGCTGGAGTTACTGCTTTTCTTATGAGCAGTACAAGGAGGTCTTAGAGAGTGGAGTTTTGTTTCCAATTGAATCAATGGACTCCTTCAAACATGTGAAGCAGCGCTATCACCCAACAAGTAATCTTGAACTTCACAATGGCAATCAATGGCAATCAATGGCAAGTCTGTACCTCTAACCACTACTCTATAGCCTCTGTACTTTAAGCATAGAAGCATTTGATATATATGACTGCAATATGTAGCAGTTGACAGCTGAGGATCAACGGAATTCGTACAATAGCAAAATGAGAAATTACATTTAGGTCAATAGGAGAATGCCAATTCAAAAGCAAAGAAAAAAAAATCTTTATCCCCTACCTTACCCGGGACTAGAACCTGCAACCTTAACAATGGCAAGCCTGTCCCCTACCCTCTACGCTATTGCTTCTGTACTTTAACCAAGGAACTGTTGGAGAAGGTAACTGTTGTATTTTTTTTTTCCTAATGTCGTTTTGCTGCAACGGAATTCATTTAATAACAAATTTCGGGAAATCGGGAATTTCGGATTCGTTTGCATTCGTCTTAGCTTTAATTCGGAATTCGGATGCATCCGAATCTCCGAATTTCCGAAAATTCGTCCAAAACTAATTTCGGAACGAACCGAATCGCACATGTCTATTGCCCCCTTCCCCATTCTTAGCATAACACAGGTTCAATGCAAACCATGCTTAAAGTACCCCTGCCCTTTATGGCTTCATTACAGAGTTGTAACCTCCTTTCCTGTGTATTTGAAAATGCACCCTAGAATACCACGATACACACTATATAAACATAGAACAGATGGAGGCATTGGTGTGCCAAACATCACACTTTACTATCAGGCATCCCAACTTCTCCCCCTTATCATTATACACCGTGAGACTAATATCCCACTCTGGACCTTTCTAGAAATACCGGAATGCTCCCCTATCCCTCTTCCAGCCATCCTGTGGTTACCGCCCACCGCCAGACCCACGTCCCTCAGCCCCCTTATGAAACAAGCTTTGAAAGTATGGGACTCCCTAAAATATTTATCAGACCTTATATCCCCATACTTGCCCCTTCCCATTAGCTCTCAACCATTATTTCCCCCTGCGTATACCAACCCGACTCTATTCAAATGGTGGACTGCAAATGGATACAATAAACTATATGACCTTCTTCGCACTAACGCTGTCCCCACCTGGTCACATCTTAAAGAGCACAAAAAGATCCCTCACACGGAATTATATAGATTTGTACAATTACAACACTGGGCGTCCTCCATGGAAAAAAAGGAAGACCCAGGGGGCCCCACTCACGAGCTTTGAACGTATTTGTCTCCATACGCCAGATGGACCCAAGCTGATAACCACCTTATACTCCAACCTTAATACACTGAAACACCTTAATAAGAATGCCTACCCTGCTAGATGGACGGAGGATCTTAACCTCGATTGGGACATTGAGACTGGGAACTGGTGTGGAATAATATCTCTAGGTGCGCTCTTAATGGAGCAAATAAGGAGGTAGCATACAAAGTCTTATACTGATGGTATATGGTTCCCATCAGTTATATTTCCCACCTCATCTAGCACGTGCTTCCATGGATGTACCCATCCGGGAGACATGTTACATACTTGGTGGACCTGTCCATTTGCTTCACGCTTCTGGACTAGGATCTTCCGCCTATTATCTAGTTTATTTCATAAACATGTCCCCAAGGATCCCACGCATGCCTTATCACATGACACCATACCTGACCTACACACCTCCCAAGGCTCTTTGGCACACCAAATCTTTCTTACAGCCAAATTGACAATAGCAGGCAGTTGGAAGAAACAGTTTATCCCCTACAGGGAATTTACGCAAAGAGTGGATAACATTATGCTCAATGAAAAATTATCCTGTATATTGACTGATTCTAACTCTAAATTCCTAAAAGTCTGGGAACCCTGGATTTGGCACCACCATCCCAACCTAGATGGGACCACCCTTAAACAACTATGAGGGGGGCCCTCTGCGCACTAATCGTTGTGACGACCATCGCCAAAACGATGCTAGTGTACCTTTAATAATGACCCCCGAGCTCACTTGATGCTGTTCCGTCGATGGACCTCCTATCAGACATCTCTTCTTTTCTTTCCTTTTCTTTCCTCCCTTTCTTAAGGTTTTACACCAAATGCTCATGTAAAGCACAAGTTTGCATTTACTGCTTATGTGTGTATTACAATGTGTAATTGATACTTTGCTAACATGTTCTTACCTGTAAACCACCTGCTTCCTTTCTACTGAAAATAATAAACAATTTGTTACAAAAATGTAGTAATGAGGGACCCTTTCCAACAGCACTTCAGACAGAAATAAAAACAATATTTTTTTGTAAGTCTCGTATGGAAAGCCCAGAACTTCTGTCAGATTTTTCAGGCTGCTCGTTTCAAACATTGTCAGCAAAACAGAAAGTAATGGCAAGTCTTGCAAACTATAATAATAGTTTAATAATAATATAATAGTAACAAGCACACAGGAGTTAGAATCTTTCCCTGCTCTACTACAAACAAACCACAAATCTTCCAAATTAGTACCCCATAGCAAAATACAAACATGTGGTGTCATCAGTGCTTAGCAAAGTGTGACATCCAAGTTCTTCAAGCCATATCCAAAAACTGCTAATGGCTTACAAATCTATTCCTAAAATTCCAAACACTCTCAACCTGTTCTGGGTTATCTGGATGTATCTGGATTATATGGATTTATATGTGCACTAGGATTTACCATTAATCAAATGATTTTTTAAATATTTTATTGATTTAGCACATTATCACTATATTTTGGAATGTTTTGTAAAGGCGAGGGGATGGTACAGAGTGCTCTGTTTATTTTAAATAATTTACTTTAAGGCCTTGTTTAGAGGTGCACACAGATGCTAGATATGTTGATGTAGGTAACATTAGCATGGTTCATGTTGGTAAACAAATTAAAACATACAAATGTGAGAAACATGCATTTTTATGGGTTGACCATTCAGTCGGTCTTCCTAGCATGCTTTAACATACAAAATGCTGCATGTCCTATTTTTAAAATAAATGTTAGGTGCAAAAGATAAATATAAAAAAGCTTAAAATAATGAAGAGAATTTCTATTGTACTCATGTTTTGTGTAGTAAAACACACACATTTGGATTCACAGATACATACATACCTACATATACTGCATGACAACAAACTAATATGAATAGACCTTAGCTCAGATAGTGGAAAAAAATAACAAATATTAATTATTTAAGTAATTAAAATAGATATGCATTATGGATTTTAACAATTCTAAAGATATTCTAAAATTATAGTACACACGGTACATAGGTAGCTGTTTTTTTCACCTCTATAAATGTAAAATATTGAGCATTACAGTTCTAAGCAAAGCACAGAGCACTTAGCCAGTGTTATTATAACCACTCTTCTTATCTAGCCATATGTCTGTCTATCTCTGGAGGGGGGAAATTACAAAAACAGCTGACTCTCTGAATGGAGAAACTAGTACAATATATAATTGCAGCCATATGGAGTGAATCAGGTGACAAAGACAGAAATTAGGATTTATTTTGCTACTCTGAAAACGACATGCATTTCAATTATTTTATGTCTGGCTTCTTTGTAGCTTGCAAGGCATTTTCAGCACAAATTTATTATTGTAATCCAAAGTTTACTGGTATTATTATATCCTTGGTGATTGCTATTCTAAGTTGGAACACAGCTTTTTCAAAATAAATGTTTCTTGTGGCCAGTAATTATTCTGTTTTAGTAGTAGATTTAGTCAAGGCTAAATGTTATTATTGTGTCTCAAAGAAAATAGGAATACTGTAAAAAGTGAAATATCTTACCTAATGCTTACCTAATGCTTATCATTGATTTTAGGAGGTGCGCTACAAAACATCAACAGCAATGTTCCAGATCCACTAATTTAGAGCCTAAACCCACTTTTCTATACAATCAATGTCTATCATGTACCTGCACATGGGCTCAAAGAGCTGGTTATTACTTGAGTTTCCAGCCCCATATTGATGAAGTTGCAGAGGCTACTAGTAGCCACAATGGCAACCTCAACAAGCATCACAAACACATCTTTGCCTAAATGAATACATTCTCCTGATACCATGAAATTAGTTAGGTAGACCAGGCATATATTCCCATAGGATTAGAGCCACCAGTGCAAATCACCATCCCCACCACCACTATCCCATTATAGTAATACTAGGCCATTTGCTTTTCTGCCCCAACCTCAATGCTTCAAATGGTGACACAAAAAAAATTTGGCATCCTTTTTTTTTCCAAATAAAGTTTTTTATTAAGTTACAAATATAGAAGACGTCTTCACATACATTTATACAAATACACAAGTGGATGGGGTAAGTGCCAAGGGTACAAAACTGTAGAATACTTGTGACGGAGACAGGAGAAATAGCGGCAATGCCGCTCAGCTATTGAGACAACGGTAGTAAATGCGAGCGGCTCCGGGGACGATCCCCCTCATGCGTGTCCCAGTCTCCCTCCTCCATCTCGCTACTAGAGACCGAGGCTCTGCGGGCCTGTGTCACGTGAGCGCGGGCTTGCGGCGCCATCTTAGCTGAGGCCCGGGCCATCGCCTCCTCAATCGGCGGTTGCTTACCCTTCTGGGGGTTTCGGGTGCCTGAGACAGACATTGTCCGCTTCTGCAGGGTGTCCGGTACCTGATAAGGTCAGTGGAGGCGTTGGGGAGCGGGATGCTCCGTGCTATGCCGGTATATGCCTGGGTGAGCCGCGGAGCTGTCCTAGAAGGTGACCTCCATCGGCAGCTTCGCGCATGCGCCGGCATCCTTTTAAGATTTCAGTCAAGTACTGAAAAACTCCAGTTTAGTCTCCACAAGCCTATGGGATAACACAAGGGCTTATTTGCCTGGAATTTTTCTGTATGCCATGAGGCAGGTACTTTGCTTTTTCTATCTACAGTGAATAGGTAAACAAACTTTGTACCCAATTAATTAACATACGGTAATGAAAAATAACAGTGATAACCACATTTGTTCACCTACACCAGTAGTCACATTTGTGCCCAGTTGCTTCAATGTATGCTCATTCTAGGCATGCGGGTCTAAACACAATGTCTAGGAAATGGTCCTGTAATTTGTTTTAAAAAATACCCCCAAGGTGTGTTGCTACATGACCAAATCTGCCAAATTGTTTTACACATTAAAGGTGTAAAAGCTAAACAAAGGCCACTACTCCCTACTCTTGCTATTAGACCTTTCTGCTGCTTTTGACACTGTTGACCACCTGCTCCTCCTCAAAAAACTCCAGTAATTTGGGCTACAAGACTCTGCTCTCTCGTGGGTCTCCTCCTACCTATCTAAGTGCTCCTTTAGTGCCACCTACAAATCTAACTCCTCCCCTCCTCTTCCTCTTTCTGTAGGGGTCCCCCAAGGCTCTATCCTTGGACCTCTTCTCTTCTCTATCTACACCTCCTCCCTTGGTCAGTTAATAACCTCACATGGCTTCCAATACCATCTCTATGCCGATGACACTCAAATCTATCTTTCTACGCCACAACTCACCCCCTCTGTGTCCTCTCGTGTCACTAATCTACTATGTGACATATCCGTCTGGATGTCACAACACTTCTTAAAACTCAATCTTTCAAAAACTGAGCTCTTGATATTTCCTCCTGCCCGTGCACCTTCCCCCAACTTTTCCCTTGAGATTGTTAACACAACTATCCACCCCTCCACAGATGCCAAGGTCCTGGGTGTCATCCTTGACTCGGACCTCACCTTTCTTCCCCACATCCAATCACTATCCAAATTCTGCCGCCTTCACCTTCGTAACATCTCCAAAATACGCCCCCTTCCTCACCAAAGAAACCGCAAAATTACTCATCCACTCGCTTGTTATATCTCGTCTTGACTATTGCAACTCCCTCCCTCCTCCTTGGCCTTCCACTACACAGGCTATGCTCCCTTCAGTCTATCATGAATGCAGCTGCCAGACTCATTCACCTAACCAACCGCTCAGTGTCTGCAACCCCCCTCTGTCAATCCCTGCACTGGCTTCCACTCGCCCAAAGGATAAAATTCAAAATATTAACAATCAGTTACAATCCATCCACAACTCCGCCCCCGCTATATCTCAAACCTGGTCTCAAAGTATCACCCTAACCGTCGGCTCTGCTCATCCCAAGACCTCCTGCTTTCCAGCTCCCTTGTCAACTCCTCCTATGCTGCCCTCCAGGACTTCTTTAGATTCTCTCCCATCCTCTGGAATTCTTTACCCCAACCTGTCCGTCTGTCGCCCACCTTGACTACCTTTAGGCATTCCCTAAAGACTCATCTCTTCAGGGAAGCCTATCTCACATCAACCTAACCGCACAACCATCACGTTTTCAAACAATTCATCCACACACAGCTCCCTCCTCATGTATCACTTACCTCTCCCTTTTAGATTGTAAGCCCTCACGGGCAGGGCCCACCTTCTCATCTTGTCTTGATTTTGTGATTTTGTATTGTGATTGTAATGTCTTCCTTATATTGTAAAGCACTGTGCAAACTGTTGGCGCGATATAAATCATGTATAATAATAATATATGTATATGGGCTAGAATTCTTTATTAGAGCATTGGGGAAAAGGACACAACATCATTATTTTTTGCCAATAAAACAAACTAGGTAAACCTGTATTTCATTGTATTTGACAAAGACTACAAGGGAGAGTCTAAAATTTACTGAGACACAATAATACCAATTTACTGACCAATATTTTGTATTTTGTCTTACAGTTTTGGTCATGTGATAATTATTGGTCAGTGTGACTTAATACTCTAAAATATATGTGTGGAATTGGATATTTATTTTTGTTTGAGAAATTTAAATATTTAGCTGTAATTCAGATTAAAGCCTAGTGTCTCATTTTGGGTTTGCTGTTAAATTTGCCTTAGTGAAGCCTTTCTTCAGGGACTTTTTAAAATTAAGTAACAGTGGCACGGGTGGCCCACACCTATGTATGAGTATAATGTTTTCTTCGTAGCTTAGCATTATCATAGTGGGTGAAAAATCATGACTTAATTGCTTAAAAAAAGGAGGATCCTTATTGCAACCTGCTAATTTACCGTTCAGAGGGTTCTGTGTGCAGCAATCAATTACAGAGAAGTGACCTGAACATGCAAATCTGCTCTGTTGCATTCTGCAGAGTGCAGTAGTGCATGTCATGTATCATTGCAATCTGTTATAAGAAGGGGCAAGTACAGTATGTTGGGAAGGTAAAGGATGAGCAGAAACTCATATGCATGGGACAATAATGACTTTTAACAATAAGAAAAACAGTCCTGTTATGTATGACTGTATCTAGAAATATAAACCAAAATAGCTGTACATCTTAAACATTTATATTGTCAGACAGTAACTATAGCAAAGTCTATTTTTAAATACAATTCCAAATATGTGAAATATATTTTCCACAAAGAACTAGAGGATGTGTAATATAATTTTAATGGGCACTCATTAGCTATCTGTGTAAAATGTATCAAACTTATTCATAAAAGCTTGCATCCTAGCCTTTGAAAAGTCTAATTTTTTTAAGATTAAGACAGATGACGGAAGGTCTTGTTTTTGATCCTAGACATGTGTTCTGTTCATGTGTCTTTTATCCTTTCATGCTTTTAATAGTAACAGTGTTAAAGGTAGCATCAAAGGAAATAATTTCTAGGATATCTGTGTATTGTGCTAATTAGTTCACCTCTAACACCTGTAATGTTCACATAGTATATGACAAAATATATCATAATTAATTGCTTGCCAAAAGTTATATGATGTGTGTGTGTCTTGGTTGTGTTTGTGTATCTGTGTGTGCTCTTTTGCATACATATAAATCACACCATTTGCACACACATGATAAAATATAAATTTTTGGCTAGAAAACAGCTTCAAACCCCCAAACAATGATATATGTTCTGAAAGCAGAGCCCCTGTAGAATAAAAAAATGCTAGTTACATTTTTTTATGTTGCACGGTATTTGCGCAAATGTTTATCAAATCAGTATTTTTAGGATAAAAGAAACTAAATTAAAATTTAGTGCACAGAAACATAATATAAGACCCAATTTTTGGTAAAATATGAAATATGAGGTCACGTCAGGTAAATACATACCACACATGTCAAGCCTTAAATTGCGTACGTCCGTGAAGCCGCACAAAACTTCAATACCTAAAATTTCCCATAGGGAATACCTTAAATGCTTTTAATGCTCATCAGTTTAGTGATAACAGTGATTAATGACTCTACAATTATTTATCTCGCTCCGACGTTCACGGCAATATGTAACATGTGTAGCGCAATTGTCAATTTCACACGTAGGCACACCGATGTGTGTGTGTGTGCGTGCACATGGGGGGTGGGGAATTAACATTTTTTTTATTTTTCTTATATGTTACTTTAATTTTTTTAATTGTTAAACACTTTTTTTCACTAGCCTTATTGCTATCACATAGGGGGCTAACAAGCTCCCTATGTAATAGCAGATAGGGTGTGACATGTCCTCTTTATGGAGACATCAGGGGTCTTTCAGACCCCTAATGTCACCTAGGGACCCCAAAGAAGCAGGGGAAGCAGAGTTCTGCTTCACTAGCTTCTTCGCCTAGCTCTAAGTGTCGGAGAATGTAAATAGTGAAACTGGAAGTGATGTAATACATATCACTTCCTGGTCCAGTGATCGGAGGAGAGATCAGCGGCTGGAAGCCACTCAATCTCTCTCCACATGGGGATAGCAGAGCCTGGGGAAACCGCCGGCGGCCAAGCCAGCGGAAACCGACGGGGGAGGGGAGGGCACCGCATAGTACAAACGATCCGGCTGCTGTATAGACGCTGGATCACTTGTACATTAACAGCCATCGCTGGCTGTTAAAAATTACACCAAGAACACGGCTGTTTCAGCTGCCTTGTTTTTGTTTTAACTACTTCTGCAAGCCACCGCCTATAGACGTATTGCATCTATAGACGGTGGTTAATGTCTTAAAGGTAATCTGCATTAAGAGAATATGTAGGTAAATCTTTCGTATTAATATGCAAGCTATCATTCATGCTGATCCTATTTCATATTTTCTGAGTCAATGACCTGCATTCTGAGTAAATAATATACAAAGAGGTAGTCCAATGCAAATGTTGTAATTGTATATGCAAATTATTATGAAAAAATAGGTATTTCCCATGCAAGGGCAAAAAAAACCTTGATTTTAGAAGAGACCCATCATTAAGAAGATATTGTGGAGCTCTTCATCTAAAAATGCTTGACTGGCTCTCATACTTGCCCTCTTCCTTCAATACTTTAAAGAGTAACTCCACTATTGTTGAGAAAAAAATCAGGGTGATTTTAGCCAACTTATTGCAGATTCCTACAGGTTTCTGTCCTGAAAAATAGCTGTTTGTTTCAGCATGTCCTTTGCAAACTAAACCCTGAATGGAAGGGTTTGTGTTCATTACTATCAATCGGTAGACTTTCTGTGTTGTAATGATGAAAATAGCGGCAACTGTGTAGAGGATGTCTCCAGGTAATGCAGCTGCATTAGATATGAGGACGCCGAGAAATTCCACCACCAGAGCAGAGGGGGAGAGATGTGAGCGATCACCACCGTAGTACTAAAGATCAGGTGAGTATATTTCTTTATTTTTGCCCCTAGACTAAAATGAGCAGTTAACCCTTGCACTGTGGGGGTAGCCCTACTGCAAGGGTTAATTGTTAGATTGCCTGAAGTTTCTTAATACCACGTCCCCGTATACATGTGTGGAAAAGTAGTGTGCACCAAAGCACCACATATTTAGAACCCTATTTCCATAGGTGACACTAAATTCAGGCAATCGTTTTTACTTAATAAAATGTCAGCCAGTGAGAGACAAAAAGAGAGTCTGTCTTTTGTATCTCAGATTGGCCATGTTATACAGCCATAGCACATGTAGGAGACAATGGAGTGTATACATTCCAAGGCAGGTGTTTCTCCTGCAGCTGCTGGAGCAGAAGAAATAATCTCCCCCATACCCAATGTCCTAATGCCTTCTTGGCAAAACTGCAAACTGGTTGGCAGCTGCTCCCAGCTCATGATATCAGCCTATTTCTATGAAGTTAAGGCCTGTACTACACCACAGGCCATCCCTTTCCTCTACCAGCATGTAAAATGTAATGCAGCTGGACCATTATCTGGGTACATATGATTACAGACATAGTGCAGTAACCAGGGATGCTACATATCTTTCACAGTATGCTGTGTTAATCCTCTGGTGACTGAAAAGTATGCAAGATAAAATACACCACCATGGGGGTAGTGCATTCACACATAGCCCATTCTCCTCACTGCTAAAAGCTGCCATGTGTTACAGCATTTTTGCCTGGGAGATAGGAGCCAAAGTGGTCCAGGGCTACTAACAGCTTTCCAGGGACTGGCAAAAAAGTGGCTGACCCTACACCATTTTCACCTAGGCAAGGTAATTTGTGACAATGGCACTAACTTGATGACTGCTCTTCACCTGGGACAAATCACACGTGTACCTTGACTGGTACATATGCCCAGCCTGGTGGTAAAGTGGTTTATCATGAATTAACTTGACTTCAAGGAGGTCCTTTTTCAGTCCAGAAGGATTTGTGGCAACTTTAGGCATACCTTTGCTATGGCTCACCTGACAGAAATGCAGCACCAGTATCAGCTGCCTCTTCTGTGACACCCCCAAGCCATGAAACTTGTTGTTCATGTTGTAGAGGCTGCACCAGCAGCTGCGTGCCCTCAGTAAGTACCTATGTGATTATAATAAGATGACAGGCTCTGGGAAGCTGTAGTTATTTTTCACTGTGTGAGTGGCTCATCATTTAGGATGTATGCAGCATTTTGGCACGTTTTCAAGAGGCAACCAAAATGGCAATCCACAATAAGGTAGGGAATAGTGACTTAATCCCTGTCCTGCTCCACCTGGAGTACACACTGTGCATGGCCAGATAGAGCAAGCATTGGAGGCACAGCAGCAGGAGAAAGATAAGGACTTGCTGCTCTGTCAGGGTGAGCAGGAATGGTTGCCTACTGTCTCCATCCCTGTGAGGCGAAGGAAGAAGGAGGATGAGTAAAAATATAAGGAGGAGCGTTAGGAGGCTGGCAGTGAGGAGGAGGTAGTATTAAAATAATAAAATAAATAGTATTTTATGCCAGCTTGTATGTTCATTGATTAATAAACTGTATTACACGTTGACAAGGTGCTGTCTGTTTGTTTTGCATGGATTATCACAAATGCATCATATTAAACCAAAGTTTCTCAAAAACAAAAGTTCATAAAAAACCTAATTGTATATAGAAATTAGTTCCAGCTGAAAGACAATTCCCCATGCTCCACCTTCGTGCAATCAATCTTTTTTGGCCACTCACCATTCTCCAAATTATCCAAGTGATCCTTAAAACATTGTATCTACAGTATGTCTTTTTAACATTCCTCAATCTCTTCAGTTTAAAGCCTTTTTCTTTAAATCTTTCTTCCACAATTTTTGCCTGTGTGTTATACTTTGCTTCCCAAGTGCAATTCCTCCTAACCCTCACAAACTGACCTTTTGGAACATTCTCAACCCATTTGGGATGATGGCAGCTACCTAATGGTATACTGTATAACCATTTCTATCAGTACTCTTAAAATAAATGTTAGTACACATCTTTCCATTTCCTTTATAAATATTTAAATCCACAAACTGAACCATTTTACTGTCTACATGTTTTGTGAATTTGAATCCATAGGGGTTTGCATCAATTTCCTCTAGAAATGGATTGAAGGATACTGGACACCCCCATCCAGCCCTAAAAATATTTGCAAGGCTCGGAGCAAACTTCGCTCCCATCGCCATTCCCCTAGTTTGTAAGTAATAATATATATATTTTTTTTGCATGTTAATTTTTTATTGCAGAGAAAAGTACAGTACAATGTGTATACAGTATCAAAGTACAATGTACAAAACAGTTGTAAAACAATACTAATAGAGTTGTAAAACCAGTCATGACAATCTCTAGCGATATAAAGCACACATAGCCATGTGTGCTACAGAGGCCTATAAATTACGCATATCAAGAAACTGTCAAATAACACTCCAATGTCGTAAGCGCCACATCAATGAGGGCAACAAGGTCGGCATTTGGTGTTGGAAGGTGGAGTAACCTTTGATTCATGCGGTCAGGAGGATGGAGAGAGAGTAGTTGTTGGGTAAAAGAAAAGCAATGTTGGGATGGGGATTCTGTTCGATCAATCAAGTGGCAGAAATATGTCTGAATAAGTGGGAATAAGTGTGAATGTGAATGTGATTGTGGGCAACATCACAGGACATTGAGTTTGCCTAGTGTGTTAGTGAGTTTGGCAGTAAGGAACCATTTGGAATATTGGAAGATAATCATAATATCACGTAATTGGTCTAGGGGAAATTCAGCAATCAGGTAGGCAGACCACGTTTCGAAAAACATTTTTGGTCATTGCATGTTAAACTTAGTGTCTAGTTTATCGATGAGCATGAGTCGGTGGAGCATCGGCTTGATGTTAGCAATTGAGAGTGAGATGGAGGATAACCAGTCAGTTAGTATTGTTTTTTCGCACTTATGATGCATAAGTGTTCCCATCGAGTCAATGATTGGGAAGTTGTGGGGTGTCCAGGGGTAGGACAGTGAAATAAACATATCTCAGGAGATATTGTTCTGTCCTAACCGGAATGAGCATTCATATAGCGGACCACTTCCACCTACAAGCACTGTATTTTGGGGCATGACCATATAAGATGTGTCAAGTCGGGTAGAGGAGAGTGACATTTCGGGCAGGATGTCAGCCACTCTGGGAGTCTATGACTCGCGGTGATATAAAAGCCATAGTAGGCTCGGTGGATGATTTTAAATTGAATCTCCCTACAGGCTTCACTAACAATTGCTTGTCTTAGGTGCATCCAACCTGTCAAGATAACAGAGTGTGTGAATCCCAGGAGCAATTTTAAAATGTCAGCCCATTTTTGTACATATGTGGGAATTGTAGGAGAAAAGGAGGATGCTCCCAAGTATAGGAGGTGATGGATGGTGGAGAGAGGCATCTGCTGGGACGAGGATAGCATACGCTGTAGTAGTGCCAGGTTGGACCCTGAGCATGACGGTGGGAAATTGTTCTCTATAAAATGTTTGATCTGAGCATGTTGAAGAAAATGTTTGGCTGAAATATGGTATACCTCTTGAAGTGCTTTCAGGGATTTGCATTTTCCCTGATCTGTAACCAGTTCACGAAGATTGTGTATGCCTCGGGTGTTCCAAATACGGAAAACTGGTGATTCGTGCCCGGCTGGGAAGACAGGGATAGTAGTGATTGGAATAAACGGGGAAACCACTATTGGTAAATGCATACGTTTCCTTACCTCCCGCCAAGTTATGATGGTGTCTCTCACTAGGATGTTGCATTTGATGTAAGGGGGGAGGCGGGGGGGTGTGTGTAATACCCCTGCTAGCGACCATGGGTGAACTAACTGTTGTTCAAGTGAGTTGTTGGTAAAAAATTAGGTATCTAGTAGCCAGTCTCGGACATGGCGGAAGATGCTGGCCAAGTTGTATAATCTGATGTTGGGTAGATTTGCTCCTAGTTGAGAGGCAGGATGTTGTAGCTTGGACAACGCTATTCTGGATTTCTTCCCTTTCCATATGAACTGGGAGAATTCCCTATTCAATGCCTGGATATCCTTATGCTTGATCAACAGCGGGATTGTCTGCAAGGGATAGAGCAGGCAGGCAAAGCTGATCATCTTGATTAGGTGACATCTACCTAGCATAGAGAAAGGAAGGTCTCGCCATTTTCTAAGTTCAGCTGTAATTTTTTGGATGATGTGGGAGTAATTTAGGTTGTATAGTTCGGTCGCTAGTCGTGGGATTTAAATAACCAGGTAGCAGATGGAGCTATGTTAAACTTGAATTTTGTACTGATCCGGCCAGGCTGACATATTGATCACTCGGTTCTCAGATAAAGGTAGTAGTTCACACTTATCAAAATTTATTTTAAGCCCTGAGAAGCATCCGAAGAGGTCAATATGATTAAGTATTTTAGGTATTTGAGTGGACGGGTCAGAAAGAATTAAGAGAATGTCATCTTCAAACATCGCTAATCTGACATCATGAGGGCCTAAACTGACGCCAGAATACAGTACAGAGGATGCCAGCGATCTAGAGAGAGGTTCAATGGCTAAGTTAAATAAAAGCGGGGACAATGGGCAACCCTGACGTGTGCCTTTGTGTAAATTAATTGGTGTTGACAGAGCTGTGGAAGTGAATATGTGTGCCGTGGGTGAAGAATACAAGGTAGAAACAAAGTTTAGGAACATGCCCGAGAAACCCATACGTGCCATTACCAGTTTCAACCATTCCCAGTTAACATTGTCGAAAGCCTTCTCAGTGTCCAAAGTTAAAAGGGCCTTTGGACACCGAGAAGGGCTGGACAGACGTACATGTTCCAATACAGTAAGTATTTTACGCACATTAATAACAGCAGAGCGGCCTGCTACAAAGCCGACCTGGTCCATGGAGATAAGTTTCGGGAGGATGGCGGCTAGTCTATTTGCTAAAAGTTTTGACAATAGCTTGGCGTCTTGATTTAATAACGAAATAGGGCGGTATGAACCAGGGAGGAGCGGGTCCTTGCCAGGCTTGGGCAGAAGTCTTATGTAAGCTTTGTTAAATGTAGGCGGGTATTGATGAGTGTGTAGTATGTGATTGAAGAGGGATAAAAGGGATGGGGAGACCTCGTCACGGAGAAGCTTATAAAATTCCGAGGTTAGGCCATCTGGACCAGGTGCCTTGGAGCGAGGGGAGGTAAGAATGACATTCTTGAGTTCCTCTAAAGTGATGTCCCTATTTAGGTCTTCCCGATCTTCAAAAGACAATGAGGGTAGAGAGACTAAATCTAGAAATGCCCTCCAGGCCGGGACGTCACCCGTTTCGGGCGCAGGTATAGAATTTGCTAAATAAATTACAAATGTAATCTGGGTCAGTGTATGTGTTGCCCTGGGGGTCATTTAAGCGTATATAAGCGTAATATGGGAAGTAGATGATTGGCCACGTACCAGGTTGGCCAAATTTAAAAAGCTCTACGTCTTTACGCGACCTAATAATATAGAAAATGGTCACAGGATTGTTTGTTCTGTACCCATTGATCTCTAGTTTGTGAGGTGGGAGATTTTTTTATAAGTCAGATAAGCTTCCCTAGCTGCCATACATGCCTCCACATATCTGCATTTCATCATTTTTTTCCAGGAAGTCACGTAGGCCAGTATTCTGCATCTAAGGACCGCCTTCGCAGCCTCCCAGAAAATAATATATTCATTTACATGCAAAACATTGTCAGATGTATATTCATACCACCACGACTTTAGTAGAGACTTTAAAGTATAGTCAGTATATAAGTAAGCTGGGAACCGCCAGGTTTTCGGGGGTGAAGCCAGGTCTAGGCTGTGGAGCGTGACCATCACTGGAGAATGATCTGATATGACCAGCTCTTCTATGGTTGATGAACCTATTTTAGATAAGGTGTTCGGGGGAAGAAACAAATAAGTCAATTCGGAACAATGATTTATGTACATGGGAGAAGTGAGTGTAGTCCCTTTCAATGGGATGGAAGAATCTCTAGACATCAGCCAAGCCAGTTTGTTGCATTACATTTTGCAAGTGTTTGTCCTGCGGGTTAACTGACGGAGGTGAGGATCTATGTTCCCAAGATCGATCCTCAAGAGTGGATGGCGTTGTGTTAAAGTCACCTCCTACCAAGACGTACGAGTGGGGGTCGCAAGTACGCAAGTTGTCGGATAAAACGTCACAGAACGATTTATTGTCACTGTTCGGTCCATAGACGTTCCATAAGTCTAGAATTGAGTTTCCCAGTGCAATCGAGGTGTGAGACCATCTTCCCTCCAGCTCATCTTGGATTTGAGAGATCAAGGTGTATGGAAGGTTTTTATTTATGCGGGTAAGCACTCCAGCTGTTCTGCCATTCGCAGGGGCACCCACTACCAAACCCACCCAAGATTGCTTCATGCGCTGAAAATCAGCCGCTTGTAGATGTGTTTCCTGGAGCAGTGCTATATCAGCTTTGAGTCTGCGTAAGTGGCGAATAATTTTTCGTCTTTTGTTAGGTGAACGAAGCCCTTTAACATTCCACGTTATGACATTTACGGGAGTTCCCATTGTAGAAGAGGGTGTATCATATATGGAGAAAAAAATAGAGTATATGAGTGGTTGCTGTCAAGTGTCCCAGTGCTGCTTGCGCAACCCACGTAGGTGACCCCAGGATGAACATGTCGAATCAATATTAAGAGACATACCCCAAACAACTCTTGGGCTGCCGGAGGGCCCCGTGGAAGTCCTCCCATCCGCATGACCTCAGATCAAAGTAGAAGAGCAGGGGAATTAAAGTTCTTGTGGCGTCCTGTGAGGTGTAAAAGGTTACTTGAATAAGAAAGAACAAAGAAAAAAAAGAGAACAACAAACAGGTAAGTCAGTATTGATAAACAGAGTATACAAAAACCTTCTAGTGGTGACTTCCTTTTTTCCAGGTGAGAGTGCATTGTATCCTGAGCTTCACTAACAATCGAGGAGCGACTGCCAGTTAGATGGAGCTGGAGTAGGCACGGGTAATCGGGCAAGTTGAGCTGCGTCCTGCCTATGTATTAAAGTTTAAAATGAAAGAAGAAACTGTGAACATTAGAACATCAGAGCATCAGAGGGCGCCCTGCCTGAGAGCAGGTGCCGGCGAAAGGTAACATTCCTGCCTGTGAGGAGGCAGATAATCCCACTAAGCTTTGGGTGACCAGAGCCGCATCTTAGAAGGTGTGGGGCTTTGTTACGCCTTTTTTTTCCGCGGCGGACTTTTGGAAGGCGATTCCGAGACGTGAGCTCCCATGGATGCAAAATATTTGCGGGCCTGTTCGGGCTAAGTGAATTGCACGGCCCTCCACTCAGGTGACGTGATTCTCAATATTGCAGGGTTTGCCAGCATAAATTTGATCCGCTTATTTACCAGTTGCTGGCATATGTCATGAAACGCTTTCCTCCATTTTGAGAGGTCGGCCGAGTAATCTGCAAAAACCAGCAGTTTGTGGCCCCCTGCCACCAGATTGTGTTGTGAACTGTATTCCTGTAGCAGTCTATGTTTTTCTGCATAATCTAGGAAAGTGTTACCACAGGCCTAGGTTTAGAATCATGTCTCACCCTATGGGCCCGCTCCACTCTGCATGGTTTTGTTGATCCCAATGCTCGTGGGATAACAGAGGAGCAAAATGGTGAAGATCACTGGGTTTAATTGATTCCGGGATACCTATAATCCGCAAATTATTTCTGCACGATCTGTTTTCCAAACCATCAACTTTGTCCGATAAGTATTGGACAGTTTTGTTTAGGTGGTCAAGCTGTTTATTTGCAGAGAAAGAATCCTCATCCAGATCATTCACCCTCAATTCCAGAGCAGAGATCTGTTTGCCTTGGGTATTTAAGGATGCCTCAAACTTGCCCATATGTTGTTGTAGTGAATCACTGATAATAGTGGACAGTTCAGGCTTGAGGTGTAGGGCTACAGCTGCTGCCAGCTTTTGATAGTCTATGGATTCCTGAGGAGGGGGTAGTGAGGGCTCACCTTCGGTTTCAGGCGTCTGGCTGAGCTGCATGTCCTCGTTTTTGGCCACGTCCGCTATCTTGGATGGGCCGCGGTCGTCAGACATTGATGGCTGCAGTGTGCGCCTGGCGGTCTGCGAGCGAGCGATGTACCGCTCCATGACCCATGCGGGTGGCTGATATGATCCGGTGGAGATTCGTCGGCGGATGGGCTGCCTGCTCGGCGTGTTGAGGAGATGTCTGTTGTGTGGCGGGACGGAGCTCCGAGACGCACTCCTAGGTCATATGGCGCCGGAACCGGAAGCCCAATAATTTTTTTATACGAAAAATAATTACTTTTCATTGCAAAATCCAAACATTTAATAATAAAATCTATTTGTTATTAAATGTTTGTTCTTGTTTTAACTGGCTATATGTGTCAAAGGACCATCTAGTGGCCTTAATCTCCATGTCATGTAGAATAACTGTGTGTAATTACACCACATCTATCGCCACAAAAATACAGTTGTCAATATTAGTGAAATTTGACAATGAGTTGATTACATCTCTACTATTTTGAAAAAGTATCTAGTTTGTGAGACCATAGGTTGGAGGTAGAAATCAACATACTCTCCCACCCTCGATAGAAGCGATCCAATGTCACTTACTATTGGACGACCAGGTGGAGCCTTTTGATTTTTATGAACTTTTGGAAGAAAGTAAATAACCTAGGTTGTACACATTGATGGGATTAGATATCTTCACTCTTTTTTATTTAAAATTTCCATCTCAGCCCCTTTGGCAATAATTCCTCTCAGTTGCTTCTGGTATGTCTCTATTGGATTTTCTTTTAATTTTAAATAAGTTCCTTCCTCTGCTAAAATTCTATTCATTTCACCCTCATAATAAAACTTTTATCCCTGATCACTAGTCCTCCCCCCGTATGTGCCAATCTGATAATAATATTCTTCTTTTCCTCTAAACTTTTAATCCCATTTTTAATGAATCATTTATCCCTTCGATTCTCTATTTTTAGTTCTCTCATATCCTTTTCTATAAGACCCTTAAAGGCTTCTATATAGTGATAAGAATTAATTTTTAGGATTGGTAGTGGAATTATTTTTAAGGGAGTATGTAAACTTCAGCTATAACCCCTGGATTTGCTTTACTATTAGGACCTGGCATGGAGGAAAAATAAAATTTTAAATGAATTTCCCTAACAAATTTATTCAAATCATTATAAAGATTGAACTTAAAACAAATATAAATAGACCCCGTGTCAGAACCAAAGTGTCACACAAAATAGTATCCAAATCTGTCTCCTAACATTTACATAATAAGTGAAAAATATAAATCCCAATCTAGTTATTAAGAACTCCTATACAATATAAATACACATGAACTATGCATGAGCAAAGGTGAGAGGCAGATAGTGTTATTTCACATGGGTGATGACACGGTCGATGTAACACGAGTGGATACAGCAACAATTGTTTAAATAATATTATACCAAAAGAAGATGTTATCTGTATGTTCTTTTTGCATGTATTTTGAGAAAGTTTCCCATTAGCCTCCAAGATCGCAGCCTCCCTGAGTGATTGAGTTATTGAAGATTGCTGATTGGGGATAAACGCAGGTCCAGATAACGCTGGAGGTTGGATTGTTTTTGGTTATAAAATAATAATTAATTATAGCACGCGTGCAAACACTGTCCCGCCATGAATCCTGTTCACTTACACTTTAGGGTCTATTCACGAAGCTGCCGAGGGCAGCCGAGTGAATGACCGATTTGAAGTGAAGTGAGCCGAACACTGTTCGGCTAGTCACTTCAGGCTGGTACGGCTAATTTCAGCCGTACATCGGCTGAAATCAGCCGCACATCGGCTTGCTTCGTGTGGCTTCGGTTCGGCCGAACAGCAGCCAGTAGCGTGCTGGAGGTTCGGCTCAGCCGATTCAGATGTTGGATCGGCTGAGTCGAACTCCTTCTGCACTTCGGGATGGCCGAACATGCTGAGCCTCTGCTGCTCCGCCCAGCAGTCAGTAGCAGGCTGTTTGGCCAGGCTTTCACTTTGGCTCAGCCGAGCCGAAGCATTTGCCTTCGGCTCGACTGAGCTACTCGGCCGACTTCGGGAGCTGTATAGTGAATAGCCCGTACAGCAGCCCTTCGGTTCTACTGAACCGAAGGGGTCCTGGAGACGAACTAGCTGAAGGATCAGCCAAAGCTAGATCCTTCATCAGCTTAGTGAATAGACTCCTTAGTCTCAGTCTCTCCTGTACTCCTGCCTGCTCCAGAATTCATAAAGAGTTATAAAATAGGAAAAAATGCTTCATTTTTTTGTCGATACAAAGGGAACAATATGATATAATCATTATCAAAGATTGTCAGCCTATAGCTCCCTGCTGAGAGCAAAAAATCCACATACAATGTTTATAATAAAATATAGAATCTTTATTGTCAATATTTTAACTTCATGATGCCGGTGTATTTTTATTAAATTAACAGTCTATATTTGTATATAAATAAGGTATGTGGATGTTTTGCTCTCTGCTGAAGGCACCTGGCTGACTATGCTTCATATTTAAAGACAGTAATAATCCTTTTAAACTATGAAAGGCTTTTTTGCCCCTTTAACTGGTATTTATTTTTATTTACATTTAGTAGGTAGGCTTTAGTGGCATGGTGCTTAATAGTAGGTTCAAATTCCAAAACAGAACAGAAGGAAAAAGCCTATAATGACTAGTACACTCTCTCAAAAGGATATACTATGAGTAAAATAAAAATAAAAGAGGCAGTGAATTTGATTTCCATCAGAGCGCAGAAGACAAACAACTCCAGTAGTATTTCTTGGAGTACCTTTTTTTTTTTTTTGCGTTCCTTGCAAACTCGGAAAAGGATAGTAGAAATCAAATTTTAGAATTTTACTAAGCAGATCTAATATTCTGTCAGCAAGCAGTGATTCAGTGAAATGGAGTAAAAGAAAGTATTGACAGAGGTTTATAAAAGAGAAAAAAAAGATATGATTTGTGACATGGTAATAATAAATGCAATAAAATATTAATGGTGTTTTAGTATCATTGCTTGTGAGTACAATATTGAAAATGTGTTTATTTTCCAAACAGTAAAAATGCACGAATAATGTGTCTGTTAAAAGAGTTGTGTCTGTGATTTTTGCCTTTGTAAAAAAAAAATCCAGATTGGCAACCCTGGGGAGAGGCACTGGTATTGAAGTGGTTAATGCCCATAGCCTTCAGTAAGTTTACAGCATTTACTTTTCTTATGCAAATTGGAAAATGAGAACAAATTGTATTGATTTTTTCTGCTCCAGTTTTTACAAGTGAGGGTTGTATATTTCCATACGAACATCATCCTCTATTGGCGGTTTTACATTTGGATCCTAAACAGTATTCTTTTTCTCAGCTTCCAAAGCACATGATGTTTCAATTACTTGTGCCATTATGATCTACACAAAGCTTTTCTTTTTCTCCTTTTTTCTTAATGTTCTTGAATCTGTTTTATATAAAGTTTGAATTATTTATTTTTACAGTTTATAATCTGTCAATCCAAGAATATCCTGTGAATTTTGCATTCCTCTAGAAATAAATATATTACTTTTAACTGTGCCTTTTCTATCTATATGGTAATTTGAATATATATTTTATCCTCTTGATAACAGAGAGTAAAATGTAGAATTTTCCAATTAAACCATCTCATATTCATTAAAAAGTTACAGTACAGTTTATTTGTTCTTTTGCATGTTGGAAAACAGGAAGCCAAGTGGGGTGATAGCAAAAAAAACAAAAAAAAGAATCCTTTAGCCTTATCTGTCAACTTCAACCTAACCACTGAACCATCACATTCTCAAACAATT
>NW_017308612.1:100023-170732 GCF_000935625.1 Nanorana parkeri | reverse complement strand
TCAGCCATACCAGCCTGAAGTGAATAGCCGAACAGTGTTCTCCTCACTTCGCTTGAGGTCGGTTAGTCACTCGGCTGCCTGTGGCAGCTTAGTGAATAGACCCCTATGTTTCTGGTATAGAAAAGTGGTTTTTTTTGGTTATGCATATTTTCTTGTCATGTGATATTAAAAAAGTAACAAACAGAATAGATAAAAACAAATAAAAAAAAATGATAAAAAATAGAGATAAAAAAGCAGCAGAAAAAAATAGATCAGTTGAGAAGTTGAGGAAGGAATTAATTTGGCTGATTACGGTTGAGTAAGGCATATGCATCGGCTCGACTGAGCCGAGGTGAAAGCCGAAGCTGGCCGAACGGCTGGCCATTGGCCGGCCGACAGCCTGCTTCTGACAGCTGGGCAGAGCCAGGCGTCATCTTACGGCTGGCTCCGGCCACCTGCAGAGAGATCAGTGTCCCTGGTTACCAGGTAACCAGGGACGAGGTCATTACACACTGAGAACCCGGCCGGGCCACTATGATATCACAGCGGCCTCTCCGTGTTCTCAGTGTGTAATGACAGATGGCGTTCCTGGTTACCTGGTAACCAGGAACGCCATCTGTCATTCCTCCAGCCTGAAGTGAATAGCCGAACAGCATTCGGCTCACTTCGCTTGGGGTCGGTTAGTCACTCGGCTGCCTATGGCAGCTTAGTGAATAGACCCCAATGTTTCTGGTATAGAAATATGTTATGCATATTTTCTTGTCATGTGATATTAAAAAAAGTAACAAACAGAATAGATAAAAACAAATAAAAAATAATGATACAAAATAGAGATAAAAAAGCAGCAGAAAAAATAGAGAAGTTGAGGAAGGAATTCATTGGGCTGATTAGGGTTGAGTAAGTTTTATTAGGGAGTTCAATAGGAAAATATTTTATTAAAAAAAACAAATTGTCAGGATTCTTAAGGTAATCTAATATGCAGATCAAAGGTCACCTATAAATGAAATAGTAAATACAATGACACCTTACAATGATTCATCAATAAGACCCTTCACACACGATTCATTGATTCATTTACACAATGACCACTGCAGACTATTTTCAAGAGTCATTTCACACTGGGGGTTGCTGCGTATTAACAGCCAGACCAAATGGGGAGCAGTGGCAGGGGGAGAGGAGCGTGACGTAAGAGATGCATCCTAAACACTTAGTTGACATTTTGGGGGGAATTTATCCTTTATATTCAAAAGTGGTGAATAGCCAGTCATATTCTGCATAAAAAACATACACTATATTACCAAAAGTATTGGGACATCCCAGTAACAGGTGACCGCAAAATATTTAGTAGCAAGGAAATGTCACGGGCGGACTTATTGCGCAGGTGACAACCTATCACGGCACCATGCTTGTAGTCACTGAGCTCCTGAGAGCAACACATTCTCTCACCAATGTCTGTAGAAGCGTCTGCATGCCGAGGTGCCTCATCCTATACACCGGGGGCCATGGAGGGGATTGGAACACCATGATTTGGAGGGGGAGGGGCCCAATACTTTTGGCAATTGTAACGAGCCCCTTGCTCGCTCGGTTCCACTCTCCCGGCACTCCTCTGCTACTAATGGATCAGAGGTCAGACCGCAACGTCTGATCCTTCGATCGTCCGATCGTCCGATAATCCGGGATTGGAACTACAGCTATGTGCCGTTCCAATCCAGCTCAGAACAAACACCAGGCAGGCTGTATGTAAGTTCCAACAGGGATCTGCTTTATTGAAGACACACACACACTTTTATACACAACAGTTTGAACAACCCGCCCAAACCAACACCTTCCTATTGGTCATGCAAATGAAGGCTTGAAGCGGAGTCAGCAGGGATTGGTCCGATAACTTGAAGGGGAGGGCTGATATGTGTGGCCATGCAAAGGAGGACTTGAAACAGGGTCAGCAGGGATTGGTCCGATAACTTGAAGGGGAGGGCTGATATTGGTAATGACACAGAGAAGTCCCAGGAGATAATTACATAAACACAGAACAATGCCTTCCTTCCAGACCCCGGAGCCGTTGGAGGGGATTATCCTTAAGACAAACTGTGACCAATGACACAAACACAGAGTGATTCAACCCTAAGACAGGGTGGAGGACCCACCACTGTGTAATATAGTCAAGGAGACATGGTTCAGTATTCCAAGGACCATGACAGCAATATATAGTGTATTTGCTACATGAATGATCTTAGAATAACAAGGGATTTGTTTAAACATAAAACAAAGGTGATGGGGAAGAGATAGATGTATGAGGCAAGGGCAGAATGCTCAAACGTTGGACAGGTAGACTATACGTGGTGGTTATTCATCTTCAGTCTGGTGGGTGAATGGAAAAGAGTGATTGCTGACCAGGCTAAAATAAGAAAAAAAGACTGTGTAACATAGTTACATAGTTACATATTATTTGAGGCTGAATAAAGACATAAGTCCATCAAGCTACCCATAATGGGGCAACTTACACAAGATCCTCTCTTGTAGCTCACTTAAGGTCTGGATGAACCGGTCACCATGGATTTTTGGGGTCTACTAAGGCACAGAGGGTGTCTTAGGGGAGCAGAGGGAAATAAAAGGTAACAGAAGATGGTGATAAGGTTGTGAAAAAAAGAAAAAAGGGGGAAAGCACAGTGTTCGCCAGGGAGGGAGGATGAGGAGGAGGAAGGGGGAGGGTAGACAGATAATGATAGAGGGAATGCAGCAACAAAAGCCAGACCCTAACCAGGTAGATCCCAGCTGGAGGTTCTGTGCCATGAAGTGAGTGGTAAACAAACTAACAGTCACAGGTGGTGATTTTTTTTTTTTAGTTATGGTTGTAGGCGGGGTCCACTCTTGGGGTGTTGCGTGTGTGTTTCCTTTGAGTTGGCTGGGTAACCCCATGCATGCAACTCGAAACCAGACACCCCAAGGTCAGGGGCCACGGCCTTGGCCTCGTGCAAACACTCCCACACTACTACGCGTACACAGCACAGGCCCTCATGGCTTCAACCGCCTCTGCGGTCTTCGGCCCTTCCTCCCCCTTAGAGAGAAAGGCCACCATGAATGGCACCCTGTGTCAGGCATAGCCCCATTGCGCACCTACCTTCCTCCGATGGTTACAGCCACGATACAGTCCAACATCACACTCCGGTAGAACCCCACCTTCTCAGAGGTTGGAGGGAGAAGAACCAGTCCACACAGATAGTCTTTTTTGTTGGTTTTACTTGAAGGTATAAACAGAACAAAGTATACGTTTCAGCCACCCCCGGGTGGGATGACGGCACAATTCTTGTTACTTGCTTGGTGTTTCCATTTAGAGAGAGGGAGGTACATCAGCCCAGGTGCAGCCCAGAGTCCATGACTTACTTCAGCCAGAGGCCCACTGCAAATATCGTCAGTCTTCTAGCACTTCACTATTCTCCGTAATCCCATCCTTGTCAGTCCCTGTGGGGAAACTAGGCAATCTTTGTAGCTCTACATAGTCCTAGGCCTGGTCCTGTCCTTCCCATGGACCAGCCTATATTCAAGAAACAGTCTCCCTCCAGAGACTCTGCAAACAGTCTTAGACTTCTGCTCTCCTGTACTCTCTGCCTCCTTCCCCTCTCGGGCGCCCCCTATAAATCAACTCTCCTGGGACACAGAGTCTCCCCAGGCCAGAGCTGCATCTATCTCCAGGGCCCCATGGGGGCATCTAGTGGCCATGGCCATACTGCACCTACCTACATTGTGCCGGAAGCCAGGAGCACCTATCACTTAACAGGACTTTGTATATAGAGGAAAATTTAAACTCGTGTCAGTTGGTCCATATTTGTGTGATGTCATCTTGACTGTTATGGGTAAGCTCTTCCATGTCAGCTACAGTGTTTATATGAGTAAGCCATTCCTGGATTGTAGGGGGTGCAGGGATTTCCAGGGACTTTATAGGGTGGAGGATGAGAGAAGCGGCTTTTAGAGATCTTAGTGATCCAAATGCCTCCAATCTGGAACATCTTATTCCATGCTGGATGGACTTTCAAACTGAATATTTCCTAAATGTAGCTGACCACTGAAGCTTCTAGACATGTAAGATTAATTTTGTTCTGAATTGAAATTTGGAGGAATATTTATTTATTACAGGTGTTTATATAGCGCTGACAATTTACGCAAGCGCTTTACATAATGCACATTCACATATTGGCATATTCGGACATTCAGATGCACACACAATATACAAAGTTTTTTATTTAAAAATAAGTCCATCAATGTAATCCACAGGTCAATAAAGTTGTCCAATGATGTAGATCCTCGTCAATCACGATGGACCATGGCCACTGACTCGCTGAAAGAAAAAATCCCTGCCTCCTGCCCCCATGTTGAATCGTGACAAACTCTTGACGCTTATGACTGGTCTGCAACTGTCAACAAAGGGGCGGAGCAAGTCATGACATCACGGGACTCATTCCGCCCATTTATTTATATTCTGTGACAGCTTTCAGTCCCTAATTTTTTTTATAGGACATTTAAAAGGACTGTGTTGTGTTTTTTTTTTTCATATAAAGGACCTGGTAGTATAGTGTGGTGTGTTTATTTGTTATTTTACTGTTACTGTAACAACTGCCCCTTACTCATTCATGGGGGGGGCAGGATCTGGGTGCCCACTTTATGAAGAAGGGACTTAGATTCCTATAAGCCCCCTGCACACAGACCCCCATAACCACTGAGCCAGGGTTTTGGGAATAGGCTCTTCTCCTCATTAACATGTGGACCAGGTGCTTTTCCAGGGGGTTCCCCAGGTGAAGCACCCTCCCCATGTTGAGGGCATGTGACCTGAAATTGTGTTGGGGGGGCAGCATTATCAGCCGCTAATTTTCTGCTTTGCCAGGCTGCTGCCCGGATCGAGGGTCTGGTAAGGGATTTTGCGGGGACACCACACATTTTTTTTATGCCTCGGGGTTCCCCTTTTAATTCCTACCAGACTTAAAGGGTCTGGTCTGAATTTTGATGAGGACTTCATGCTTTTATTTTTGTCTAACACCTTTCATTTCATTTCTGAAACACATCCAAATGTTCTGTACCAAAAAATTCAGATTCATTCAAATTATTTTTTCCATTTTAAAATTCAGATGTGTTAGAATTTCTGATTATGCTGATATTCACCCGAATTTAAATTCAGAACTAAACTGAACGTAACTTACATGTCTAGAAGATTCGGTGATCAGTTGCATTTAGGTAATATCAGATTAGAAAGTCCATCCAGCAAGGTAAAGGATATTCCAGATTTGTGGCATTTGGATCAGTAAGATCTCTAACAGCCCCTTGTGAAATGAAGGTATGGGCAGTCAGGTTCTTGTCTGCTCACCAACTTCACCGGGCGGAGTTCAACTGACCTAGAGGAAATCAGGGTTCATGTGCAGTGAAGTTAGAGGTCCCATTGGGCTGGAGGTAACAAACCTTTTGCAGATGCTATGAAATGCCTTCAGGGCGGCACTAATAGTCAAGTAGGACAACACGGTTGGTATGAGAGAGCGTTTACTAATCGAAGACCATGTGCCAATTCAAATATCAGAAGTGAATTATTCGATACGAACCTGGCCTTTGTTGGACCTTTGCATATTTTAGTCAAGAATACTCAGGTGTACTTTCTGAAGTCTGGTAACCCAATCCTCCTATGTGTTTAGGGGCTATGAGCATGGCTGTGTTGTTTCTTGCTACAATGTTATTCCAAAGAGCAGAGCAGCAGGGAGAATAACTAGAATTCCTCAAATATTTTCACGAAGTTTGGGAGGGATGTAAGTGTCTTGATGAGAAAAAGTAAAAGATTATCAGTGAAGCTTCAATCTTGAATTTCATGTAAAGGGTAAAAACTAGGATGTTAGGATCCATGTGAAGTCTCCAGAGAAAGGGCTTCAGGGACAGGATGAAGATTAGGGGAAATAATAGGCACCATTGTCTTCTAGCATTACGAATGCAGAAGGTATCCAACAGGTAACTGCTGACCTTTACCCTGGTGGTGGGGTCTTGGCATAATGTAAGAATGTGAGGAACCATCTTGCTTCCCAGATCTATGTGTTGTATGGTGGCTTACATGTTGTTGAATGCTATCCTGTCAAAAATCTTTCATGCATTCCTTGATAGAAGGAACCCTTGGGATCTGGTGACCCTCAATGAATGGTGTAGGGCAATAACCTTCTTTGTTATAAATGACATTGAATCAAGAAGTAAGGAGAAATCTGAACCTGGAAATGTATCTTCCAGTGACAACTTTCTAAGAGGAGACATCCTTTGGATAAAGTAGATCTCACTTACTTCTCTATTCTTGGTAAGGAAAGTGAAGGGAAATTTCCCCAACGAGACTTAAGAAAGTACTTCTGTATCTTTCTAATATCTACAAATCAGGGATTAGCGAAGAAGAATTTTGATTGGAAGATCTTCCTAAAATAAAACACTTTGAAATGCTGCTCTGAAATCCTGGTTCCTCAGACTGTATATCAGAGGGTTGAGTAGAGGAACAATCACGGCATAAAAGACAGACACCCCTTTGTCAGCAGCAAAATGATTATTAGTGTTTGGGCGAAGATAATTAAAAACACCAGAGCAATAAAATATGAAGACCACTGTCAGGTGAGAGGAACATGTAGAGAAAACTTTACTACTTTTACCTTTAACTTGTATTTTCAGGACAGTTTTGAATATAGAGACATAGGGAAAGATGGTCAGTGTTAGAGAACCAACTCCAAGGAAACATCCCAAGATAAAGATGAGCAGAATGTTGATGAAGATGTCACTGCAGGAGATCTGTAACAACTGAGGAAGGTCACAGAAGAAACTTTCTACAATATTTGATTCACAGAATGTTAGTTTCAAGGCATAAAGTGTGTGAACTAAAGAATAGGAAAAACCGAGACACCACGCAATGGATGCCAACTGCACACACACTTTCCAACTCATAATCTGTATGTAGTGTAATGGCCGACAAATTGCATTATATCGATCATAGGACATGACAGCCAACAGGAAAATCTCAGAGGGGGCTAAGAACATGAAGAAGAAGACTTGGGTTATACAAGCCGTTATGGTAATCTTTCTTCTCTGAGTGAGAAGGTCAAATAACATTCGTGGGACGGTGACCGAGGAACAGCAGAGGTCCAAACTGGCCAAGTTTGCAAGGAAGAAATACATAGGGGTGTGGAGGTGAGAGTCACTGACTATGAGGGAGATGATCAGAAAATTCCATGTTATTGTCAGAAGGTAGATGAGAAGGAAGAAGAGGAAGAGAGGGAGCTGAAGAGCCGGAATATCGGACAGTCCAGAGAGGAATAATTCATTCAGAATTGTCCGATTCCCCATTGTAATATTTTCATTCATACTTTTTATTTATGAGATTAATACAGAAAACACAATTCTCCTCTTCAGTATGTTGTAGGACTTGATTTATGGCAATCTAAAGTATCCAATATAGAAATTCTGCAACAAAATATCAAAATGTTGTGTTTTGGTGTAGAAAACATGAACCAGTTTCACATTTCTATCAGCAATGCCAAATATTAAAAAACATGATCAGAAATCTCCAAAATTGAATAAATCACCGAGATGGAGAGAGAAGTCAGAAGTCAGTGTGTGCTGCAGCATCAGAAATAATAATCTGACTTTTCATTTCCATTGGCACAGAAGTTCTTGGAGTCCCGGCCGTAATAACAGAACCCTAAATTAGATTCCAAAAATTTGATTCAAAATAGAATAATTACTACACAGGACAATATCCAGTCTGGAGATAAGAACATTTTATACTTTTTCTGCTCAGATCTCAAGGAGCGGCTGAGACTTCAATCAAAAAATACATAAAGACTCCTGACTCCTGACCTGCAATAGCATTTAAAGAACCTAAACATGCAATTCAGGCATCGTAATGTCACCTTGTAAAATGTACTTTCTTCGTTTTGCATAGTGAAGAAGGGTTGTGACCCTGCCAGGTTATTACAGCTATCCAGGTTACATTGAAGTGCCATTAAAGGATAGTTTTTTTTCCCTCCCCCAATGTTAGTGTAAGGACTTACCTTAAATGTTGCCTCTTAATCCGATCATCTTCTTCTTTAGTGTAGTTTTCAGCAGTCCCCCCAGTGCTGCTGCCGGTCTCAGATCCAGCGCTGACTCCTCTGTCCTCCTCTGATGTCCCATTAAATGTAATATCAGGATTATTCCACATTGTGACCACTAAATGGAGCTGCAAAGGATAAGAAAGAAGTAATTAATTCCTATGCTCCTTGGCCCCATCTAGTGGCCAGAATGCAGTATTTTTATGAAATGACATTTAGCTTGGAAAGAAAATATACTAAAAACATGAATGTTGCCTCCATGCACACAGAATGGACATTCACAGAGATCTGCAGGATGAATAGCTCTGCAAATTGATTATAAATACATCTCTAAGTGTGGGGAACTCTGCAACACAAAATAACATTTTTAGGTGAAGGATAAATCCTTTCTCAGATTTGTATTCCTGTCTGTGTCCCTATTGCAGATTTTTCCTCACTTCCTGTGCGGTAAAACCATTGTCCCGGTGACAGGAAGTGAGAGTAAGTCTCTCTAACAGAGGAATGGATTGCAGCAAAATCCTGAAACATGTTCTTAGAATTCCTCGGGAACATGAATCCCTACAGAAATTAAAGCTTCATCTGAGTGGACTCATCCCTCAGCGACACACTACATCGTCCTACTGATAACGGAGTAAATGTAAGTCGAATTTCTTCATTTTACTGACGTTTAAAATGGAAAGTTTGGATGTGAAATTTGGGGCAACTGAGTGGAAAAATGGAAACACAATGAAAGGAAAAAACACAGGAAAGGTGAAAATAATAAAGAGTGGAGGACTCTGAGGAACATTCATCTTCCAGTTGCCCAAAATTGTGTTGCCCGTTTTGTCTGATTTAGAGTGATACAGATATTATAGACATCTTCCATCACTAAAAGGAAAAGTCACAACAAATGACAAATTAAATTGATCATGTATTTATTTATTATAAGTTTATTAAATTCAACATTTTGTGAGAATATTTATGTTTTCCATCAAAATATTAAAAATAAACTGGGGAAAAACCCAGAGCAAATGTGTAAATAGAAAAACAATATATTCCAAGGTAAAATAATGCTGAAATGATGAAATCATCTCCATAAGAAGTCCTCTTCTGACATCCTGGCCTTTGTGTTATTACACGCCAATGTACGCAGCACAATGTGAGGGGTTCAGCATCATCATCTCATCATTCATCTCATCATTCATCTCATCATTCATCTCATCATTCTTCTTATAATTAATCTCATCATTCTTCTTATCATTCATCTCATCATTCATCTCCTCTCTTGTCTGATCTACTGCAGCTAAAAGCCATTTCCGACATCTGGTAAACTTGTATATGATATTGACGGACATTTACCTTAAGGGATAGACAGGGGTCAGGTCACAGGCAGACATTATACATCTCTGTGTAAAGTACATCTATGCTCAAGTACGGGACACTTAGAATACGGCACTTACACTAAGGCACCAACATGAAAGCAACTTCAGAACTCAATACTTCACCCCAGACACACTGCAAGTGAACCTGGTTTTCCCATCCTGATCTTTTTCTCCAAGTCTCCTTCCTACTCTCTGATCCCTCTAACATGCTCTCTCTTCCTTTACTTCTCACAATAGTGTCCTCTATCTTTAAACTCTCATTTCTTCACCCCTCTTCTCCACCCCCACAGCCTATACATATCACCCTCACACTTGCCGTCACCGTTACTCCACTTATCTCCGACGCATAATACCGAACCCACATGCTAACAAATCTCTAGAACATTGGGGTATCTTGCCCTCATCTTAGTTTCATTGCTTTCCTGGTTCTCCTAACTTATCTAACCTAAACCTTTCTAATCCGGCCCCCCCCCACCATTTAGCATTCATCCCCACACCAGCACCCTCCTTCCTTTGGCAGCAGCCACCATCCAAGCAATCTAATTCCCATTTCTCTGCTCCCAAGAACCAGCCCCCATTGTTATGTCCTCTCTGGAATGCCTGCTTGGTCTGGAATGCGCTCACCTCTGTCCACTAACCTTTTTATCTCCTTTAACCTACTTGCTGTAATTGAGACCTGGCTTCAGGAATCTGACTCTGTCTCTGCAGCTGCTCTCTCCCATGGTGGCTATCACAGGACTTAATCACTCAGACCCAGTGGATGAACGAGAGGTGGAGCTGGATTTCTTCTATCCCCACATAGAATTGTCAAGTTCCTCCTACACCTCCCTCCCTGTCCCTCTCCTCTTTTTAACTTCATTTTATTCATTTGTTTACCCAACATTTCTCTGGGGATTGGTACGATTTATGAGCCACCTAGACCAGTACCGCACTTCTTGGACAACCCTATTTTCTCTTCTTTGGGATATTCGCCAAAATTCTTGGTGACTTTAACATGCGTGTTAATGGGTAACATCCCAGGTACCTCCCAACTCCTCATTGGTCAGCCAAACACAATGGAAATGCACATTTACTCACTCTGACAGCAACACCCTTGACCTTGTATTCTCCCAGCCAGCTGTCACTCACGCAGCTGGGTGGATCATGAGAGTATTGTATATGTCCTCCCGTGACCCTAAAGAGAACGATGGGGAAAAACACTTACCCCCACAGCTCTCTTTTAATGTGAAGGACTGTGTATATGTATGCATATTCTGTGTTGATGACTAACATAAACCTAAATATAAAAATAAACAATTTCTGAGTGAGAGTTTTAACTCCTGAAACCCCGTACTATAACACTCAATACACACACACACACACACACACACACACACACACACACACGTAGATGTTTTCATAGAACGGGCTGCACTATCAAACATTGGCAGATTATCTACAATGTAACGGCAGATTTACATTATACCGTGTGCTAGTTCAAACTCTGCTAAACTAGAATATATCAAGTGGCAATAAATCTCTACCAAACATGTAGAACATGGTCTTCGGCACAATCCTCCCACTCTTCACTAACAATTATGAACTGTTCACTGGCCCCATGACCTAGTAAAGATTAGTGAAGGAAGTTTCCACTGAGCCATCTGCAGTTTGCTGCTTCTTCCCAGACATTGCTAGGGTTCCACAGCAAAAATTGGTTTTCCTTTGTTTGGAGAGGAGCTCACATTGTGTAAATCTGGTTCAGTGCAGAGACATGTCCATTAAGGCTGGATATATGAAGGGAAAGGGGGTTATATGGACAAGTGCAGAGGAGGTCTCATTCCCGGTGTAAAATTGGCACAACTTCTTTATAAATTTGTTACATTGCCTGGTTCAGTCACATTCTGAACATTAGCTATGACATCACACAACAGAAACTACGATCTACAATGCTTTTAAACTGGGCCATACAGATGACAATCTTCCTGCAAATTTAGGAGGGTGAAGTCAAAGCAGATTATTCATTTACCAGCCAGATGTGTGATATCCAAGGTGAATTCTGAGTTCTTTGTTTCAGCACTCTCATATTTTCTTTGGATTGCCTTCTACTGCGTTAAATGTGGTTGGCCAACTACAGCCAATAAATCATTTTCTTGATGTGATCCTGAGAATCTAGCAGAAGACACATCTCACTAATCATGATATTGTCCTTCACACACTGGCTGTAAATCAGAATTGCTGATCCATAAGTGTCTATAGAATATAAGATCAGCAGAAAGAGAGCATGAAAACATTCCAAGAATCTAAGAATAATACAAAGCATTGACCTGATCTGTCTGGCTGAGTTTCTTTCTGGACATTTCCTGGCAGAGCACAAAGAGGGAGATGAGTACCAGCGTGACAATGTATAATAATGAACGATGTACAATTCTCTGACTGTGATGTTGTGGAGTCTGGGATGTGAGATGTCATATATTTTTTGGGAAAGGTCTATGACTATCAGTTATCTAGCACAGGTCATAATATGCTATGGACTTTAAAAGCTATAGACCAAGGCCATTTTAAGATATTGGTGTGTGGAAAACTGTTCGGCGTGCACCAAGTTTTTGTTTAGCTGTAACATAACAAGTTCACCGGAGAAGAGCTATCTAGAGTTTCTCCTGTCTATTGCCAATAGACAAATGGCACCTTTCACACATTCACACAATCTTGTTTATTAACCCTCCAGAAGGTTAGTGGACCTGATGGAGAACAGCAGAAGACTATCAAGGTGTTAGTCTCACTGAAGCCATTTCCAAAATACCTTCACAGTGGAGATGCCCTCTTTGTATTTCTCATAGTAGCCGTGGGTATTGTGAGATTTAGCTTCCTGGTAGCGCATTAAGGACACATCCACTCGCTTATGACTTCTTTTAAGAGCTTCCTTGCCCACTTTTATTAAATCGAACTCAAAAGTCCACACAGGTTTTCCCTCGCAGGGGTTTTCAAACACAAAGTACAGTTTTCTTTCTTTATCCAAAATAGCACTTTCAAAGTCCACCGACTTTAGGTTGTCTGATTACCAAACACTTTTCACCACACAGGTGACACACTCCTTATTCTGCCAGCCACAGACTGGTCCCAGGGTGGATCCCTCCTGACTCCTGCAGAGACCTCCTCTGTCACCCAGGTGGAGCCTTGAACCTGATCCAGCATCCTCCTAATAAAGGGCTTTGCACAGGTGCACCATCATTTGGTGCTGGTCACCACTAAAGCCCGGACCCAGGAATGGAGATTTCTTCCCTCCCAGTTCTCTTAGAAATCTCCCGGCTCCACGATCCCAACTACAATCCGGAAAACCCAAAATGAGTTGTAAAACCAGCTCTTTCCTGGTAACAGTACTTTCCTGGAGCCCCTCAGCCCCTCTGGCTGAGAGTCCTGGGTGACCCTTTTTCCACTCTACATAGTGGCATTGCCACGCACTGCCACAGTATGAATAGTCTTGCTTGAAAATATCTGTGTTCGATTCATCGGCAGTTGGTCAGAAGAGGCCCCAAAAAATGTAAACCAAATCTGAACACCAATGAAATACTAATGCACCCCTGTACTTATTCCCCTGGGGTGGGGCAGATATCTAGTGATTACCAATCAAGGGGGCTTCCAGATTCTACTATAAGTCCCCCCCATTTTACTATTACCCATACCTACTTTTTGGGACACATAAAACCGGGAAAGAGGCCGTTGTCTCTCAAGATTGGGGCAAGGTTTTTTTTGCAATGGGGTGAGGCTTTGCCACTCAACTTGCATGTAACCCTGAATGTTGAAATTAATATGACCAAGTATGGTACAGTAAGAGGGGGGCTTCACACTCACTGCTCTTCCTACTCTGGCCAACCAGGCTGCATGCCTGGATAAGGGTCTGGTTGGAATATTAAGCAGAACCCCACACCATGTTTTAACATTTTTAAATAATACATTTCCCCACATCTTTGTCATTTTGGTGAATTATAAACCAGCCGTGTACTGGTTCAGAATTTAATAATGTAATTGCCCCGCCTATCACTTTAAAGAACTACACACATATTTACATGCACATAATTACAGCTGTGTGCTTACAGTTATACAAGCTGTGTGGCTTTTAGCCCATTTCTTGCACCAAATTCAGTTCACTTGAGCAACGCAAATGTTCGGTCCTAACACTTAAGATCTAAATCTGTCCAAGCAAATTTGGGTATTTTACAAATAATGAACAGCATCCCTAGTCAACTGGACAAAAAGTTATGGAAAATCCAAAAGTGTTGGCACAAGAAGAAAAAATAAAGAGTCTGAAATATGGGAACCTATCTTCCAGTGACAACTCTCTAAGTTTGGACTTCCTATCTCTACTGTTTTTTTAATTGTGTTCTTGGGAAAGGGAGTGAAGTGAAATCTCCCCCATGGGACTTAAGAAAGTACTTCTATGTCTTTCTAATATCTACAAATCAGGGTTTAGCTAAGATGATTTCTGAATTTTGTTTGGAAGATATTCCTGAAAAAAACACTTTGAAATGCCGCTCTGAAATCCTGGTTCCTCAGACTGTATATCAGAGGGTTGAGGAGCGGAACAATCACGGCGTAAAAGACAGGCAACACTTTGTCAGCAGCATAGTGATTATTAGTGTTTGGGCGAAAATAATTAAACATAGTGGAACAATAAAATATGGAGACCACTGTCAGGTGAGAGGAACATGTAGAGAAAACTTTACTTCTTTTACCTTTTACTTGCATTTTTAGGACAGTTTTGAATATAGAGACATAGGACAGGATGGTCAGTGTTAGAGACCCGCCTGAAAGGAAGCCTCCCAAGACAAAGATGAGCAGAATGTTGATGTAGATGTCACTGCAGGAGATCTGTAACAACTGAGGAAGGTCACAGAAGAAACTTTCTACAATATCTGATTCACAGAATGTTAAATTTAAAGCACAAAGTGTCTGAACTAAAGAATAGGAAGAACCGAGACCCCACACAATGGATGCCAACTGTACACACACTTTCCAACTCATAATCTGTATGTAATGTAATGGCTGACAAATGGCTGTATATCGATCATAGGACATGACAGCCAACAGAAAAGCCTCAGAGGGGGCAAAGAACATAAAGAAGAAGACTTGGGTTATACAAGCCGGTATAGTAATCTTTCTGCTCTGGGTGAGAAGGTCAAATAACATTCGTGGGACAGTGATGGAGGAAAAACAGAGGTCCAGACTGGCCAGGTTCCCAAGGAAGAAATACATAGGGGTGTGGAGGTGAGAGTCAGTGACTATGAGGGAGATGATCAGCAAATTCCAGATTATAATGTCAGAAGGTAGATGAGAAGGAAGAAGAGGAAGAGAGGGAGCTGAAGTTCCGGAATATCGGACAGTCCAGAGAGAAATAATTCATTCAGAATTGTCTGATTCCCCATTGTAATATTTTCATTCATACTTTTCATTTATGAGATTAATACAGAAAACACAATTCACCTCTTCAGTATGTTGTAGGACTTGATTTCTGGCAATCTAAAGTATCCAATATAGAAATTCTTTAAAAAGATATCAAAATGTAGACTCAACATTTGGTGTAGAAAACATGAGCCAGTTTCTAATTTCTATCAGCAATGCCAAATATTACAAAACATGATCAGAAATCTCCGACATTCATCAAATCACCGAGATGCAGAGAGAAGTCAGTGTGTGCTGCAGCATCAGAAATAATAATCTGACTTTTTATTTATATTGGAGTTGCAGTTCTGGGTGTGACGGACTGAACCGTCACTGGGGCTGCTGGAGGAGCCCGAGGGCTAGCCTCCTTCCTACGGACTATGGACCAGAACTATGGAGACCCCCCGCAGACCTCTTGGGGTTACATGAAACAAGTCTACTAGGATACATGTGGAGTGGATATACTGTAATGTCTCCCCCGACATTACAGACACACACATCACTGTGTTCATTATAGGCAGCAGGCTGTCTGGGGGAGGGGCCATTGTTTGCAATGATGGGATTAAGCTCCTCTCTAATTAAGGACATTCATCTCAAAGAGTGTCTGTGCTTAAAAGACTTCTAATGCGGCACCTAGCTGTCTGGGGGAGGGGACACACTGCACTCTAATCTGATCCTGTCAGGTATAAATTCTGTGCGCTTCCTTCAATAAAGCAGATCTTGGTTTCCACCTCAACATTGGTGTTGTCTAATGCTTGAGTGGTTAGTGTTCTGTCCTAATATATTGGTTCTGTCCAATAATTAGGCAGGTTTGGGCTGAGGACACTGGGATTCGGGTTCCAGCGGAGAGGAAGCTGATTTACGGACAGAGGTACTCAGTCGGGGTACCAGGCGGTCCGTCACACTGGGAGTCCCGGCTGTAATAACAGGACCCTAAATTAGATTTAAAAAAAAATGATTTTCAAAGTAATAATTGCTGCACAGGACAATATTCAGTCTGGAGATAAGAATATCTTCCACTGATCTCAAGGGGAGGCTGAGACTTGAAACAAGACATATACTTATACAGGACACTGAGATAAAGGCTCCTGATTCCTGACCTGTAATAGCATTTACAGAACCTAAACATACAATCCAGGAATCCTAATGTCACCTTTTAGAGTGTATGTCCAAACACAATGATGTTTTCTTAGAGAGTAAGAGTAAAAACTAGAAAAAAAACCCTATATATGTTGTATGTGTATGTATGTTCTCTGCTAGTTGAGGCAAAAATGAACTTTATTAGCATATGTTCTTCCCTGAATGTATGTGAGGAGCAGAGGAATGAAGTCATTTTTCCTGAGCCTCACAGCTTTATCTAGTGGCCACAATGTGGTATATTCCTGATTGGATATTTGACTTGAAAAGAAAAGAAAACATACCCGGAGTTTGCTGGATGAAAGGCTCTGCAAATGTTTTACAAGTACACCTCTAAGTGTGGGAACTCTGCAACACAGAAGAACGTGTTCCCGGTTTTTAGTAGAGACGGTGAGGGGGGTCAGTCCTCTGTCTCACTTGAATTTCTGTCTGTGTTCCTGTTGCAGATTTTGCCTCACTTCCTGTGCGGTAATTCCATAGTCACTGGGACAGAAATTAGAGTAAATCTCTCTAAAGGAGCAATGGATTTGCAGCAACAACGGCTGGACAGGGGTTCTTAGACTTCTCCACACCATCCACAACTGAAAAAAATTTGTCTTCTCAGACACTTTAAGTTTATTTCCACTTTTGCAGTCAAATTTGAGAAAACCCCTCTGTATGTTTGTTCGGTTTTCCCATTCACACAGCAGGGGCAGGGCCCTCCTTACCATCTTGACTTGAATTGTATTGTGATTGTAATGGCTTCCTTATATAGTAAAGCGCTGCGCAAACTGTTGGTGCTATATACATCCTGTATAATAATAATAATAATAATAATAATAATCTGAATGAAGACATGTATCCAATATCCAATAACGGAGGTGTTATCCCAGTTTGGCTGCAAAAGTGGAAATACACTTTAAGTAAAATGTAATTTGTCTTGTACACTGTTTAGTATTGGTTGCAGCATAAAACAATCAAGACACAATGTTTCAATATTGCTAAAGGTAACATAATAATGACATCCATAAATATATACAAATATTAATACAAATTCTTGTACAATGCACAATTCACACATACTGTATATGTAACACTTCATCCCAGTGACACGATGTGTTCAGTATATCAGTACTCTGCTCTCTGCCAATATGATCAATGAAATATCCAATTCAGGAAATCATTTCATAGATTATTAATATAAATGTGTGCTAGGATTGGACAAGATATAAAAAAAATTGTCTGTTTACCTGCCTCACATCCTAAAAAGACAAAAGCCATGTTAACAATGAGATTAAAGTTTGACACATTATTATTTATAGATACGTACGTTTGTCTGCCAGAACGTACCTGTAAATCAGTTTTCATAGAATGACTACAATTAGGCCGTATGAGATGTATAAACAGTAATAACTGAATAAAACAAAAACAAACAAAAAACCTCTGAATTTCCAGATTGGAAAGATTTTATTTGTTTCAGTCATTTCCCAGATTTTGCCTCTGATACCCCCGGCAGAGGTCAGTGCTGTTGGAACTGGGATAGGGGACATTTCTTCTAGAAGGACAGCAGGTCAGATGTGGAGACACATCACATTATTATAATAGAACACAGCAAACATAATACTAAACCTGTGTGACATTTCTGGTCACAATACATTTTTATTAGCCGCACATTCGTATATTTATAATACAGAAATGTCCCCGGAGCTCACAGGAGTATCCGTCTATAACACGTCTCCTCGGGGAAATGAATCCCTACAGAAATTAAAGCTTCATCTGAGTGGATTCATCCCTCAGCGACACACAACATTGTCTAACAACTGATAACTGAGAAAAATTAAAGTCAACGTTCTTCATATTTACTAAAGTCTGAAACGGAAAGTTTGGATGTGACAATAAAAAGTGATAGAGCAGAGTGGATTTTAGACCCAAGTGGGATAATGCCTTTGGCCGTTCACCTAACTGGGAATATCTAACGTACCCGAGAGGACACTGGGCAATTGCTTAGAGAACTATCAACCGTGGTCCCTGCTAAGGGGTTAGAGACATGTTGCTCACTTAATTTCCATATACTAGCTGTTAGGCTGCAACTCATTAGCACTTTTCTAGAGCGGTTCCGGGGACCGAACGCCTAGAGAACTGGTTATTTTTGAAATTGTAATCTATTTGGTGCTAGAGAAACACCGGATTGGAGTTTTCCCTCATCCACCCGTCTCGATTACATAGTGGGAATTAGGAGATATTATATTCTTCAAAGCTATTAGTAGATGACAAGTGTTTGCTAACGATCTTAGGAGATGGTAATATTAACACCAACTGGAGTTTATTTCAACATAGTTTATGCATATGCTTCAAGGGAGGTTATTAACCTCCCATGGTTAGTCTTTATGACTGTTTTCTCTAACGTTGTTTATTTCACTTTTAGATTGAATCTACTCAGTTTCTTTCTTTTTCACTTTCTACTGACACACCAGCGCTTCCAGGACCGAGTCTTCCTCTACTTTACTCGATGCAACAGACGCCAGGTTAGTCCCTTGTACCCTTACTTCCAGGGATGGACATACACATTAGCCCATCATATCAGCACCCACCCTCACCTAACCCAATACAATGGATCCTACTGATATTAAATTATTCTCCCTTAATGTCAAGGGATTGAATTCCCCCTTTAAATGCAATATAGCATACAGGGAACTTAGCAGTGCCAACCCAGACGACGTTGTTTTTCTACAGGAGACGCACTTTACCCCACAAAATACATGTAAGTTTTTGCTTTCTCTATATCCTAAAGCATACGCTGCCTCTCACACTAAGAAAAAAGCGGGGGTGGTAATCTTACTAAACGACACGTGCTCTTTCCTACCCAACCTGGTCCTTATAGGACCACGTATACACCCCAAACTCAGGACAGATTTGTTTCCTCACTCAAACTTTGAATAAAATCACTGCTCTAGACCATACGTACCTAATCATCGGGGGTGATTTTAACTTGCCATACTCAAATGTCATGGACCACATGGGTTCAATGGGAAAGAGAGCCCCAAAGGCCACAGAATGTAACTCGCGACACTTCCGTCGCCTACTAAGACGACACTCCTTGCTAGATTCTTGGCGTGTGCTCCACCCCTCGGAGAAACGCTTCACTTTCTATTCCCAGGTACACCACACACACACAAGAATAGATTATTTTCTAGTGAATACCCTAGTCCTGAGAAACTTGAAATCGGCAGATGTGGGGGTAATCTCATGGTCGGACCATGCGCCGATCGATCTGACCCTGAGATTGGAACCCTCTCGGATCAAAAACTGTCATTGGAAATTAAACGACAGTCTGCTTAAAGATGAGATTCCAAGGCAAGATATAATGAAGGCCATTAGCTCCTACTTCAAACTAAATGAAGGCACGGTATGTCAAACTTCAGTATTGTGGGAGGCCCATAAGGCCACTATTTGAGGTCATTGCATAGCATTGGCGTCTAAAATTAAAAAAGACAGGCTGGCCACCACTGTTCGTTTGAAGAAGGAGATAATCAACCTAGAACGAAACTTAGCAGTGACATCTTCCAAACCACTTCTGCGTGAACTGGTCCAAACTAGAACGCTCCTGCGGCACTTGTTGCCGCACAAGGTCGAAATGTCTATGACCCATTTAAGGCAACGGTATTATGAAAGGGGATACAAGGCACCCACCCTATAGGCTCGAAAGTTACGGGAGGAGGCTAATGATAAGGGATTGACGGCAGTTAGAGATAGAGGAGGCACCTTACAGCACCACCCAGACGTTATAGCTAAAGTGTTTAGAGACTATTATACCGATCTTTACAATCTATCAGACACAGCCTTTAATCCAATAGATAAACATCTGTAACACCTGGGGTAGTTTTGGCGTTTGTGGATCGCAACTGCGGAGGCTACTCAGACGGAACCCTGGTTTCACTCCCAATCTTAACGGGGAGTTAGGGTTCAAGGATCACAGCCAAAAGAAACAAAAAAGGAAGAAGGGATATTACAGCATATTCCCTATCTTGGTATAATACCCTCAATTTGTAATGGTTAGGAATGATAACTGAAATTCAGGAGTGTAACAGCCTTATTTAGAGTCAATTATGTGAACTCCCAACAGTCCACTAGATGTAGCACAAGAGCTACTCCACGGTAATTAGTTATACAGTCACTAAGGTTTAAGCTGCAGTGCAATGGGCACAAGTACTTGCTGTTTAAGTGGAGGCAGTTAAGGTGCAGGGGTCCAGGAGGAATCGATCCAGAGGTGTGTAGTGGCCTGCAGGCGTGTAGGAGAGCAGTGGGGGCCCAGGAGACAGTAGGCGTTCAGTCTGCATTAGTGGAACGCCATACCATCTCACTGCGGCGCTTATATAGGGCCAAGGGCTGGGGGTGGAGCCGCTGATCGAGGCGGCGCACTTCCGCGTCCCACGGTGGAACGCATCTGACGTCCGAACCCGGAAGTGGATGTGCGCGCTCCACCCTGGGACGCAGGCGGCCGGCGGCGAGAAGTGGCGGAACCGTGCCCCCCCCCCCGGGCCCCAGGTGAGCGGAGTCGGCGGTTCCCGTTACAACATCTGACTACTCACGTCCAGAACTACTTGGCAGAGTGTGACCTACCGAGAGTTACAAACAAAGCACTAGAGGCCTTAAACTCAGATATCACACATGACGAACTTAGAAATGTTATCCGAGCCCTGCCCACAGGCAAATCACCAGGGCCAGACGGATACCCGTAGTCATACTACAAGACATACATAGACACCCTTCTCCTCTATATGACAAGCATGTTTAATGGTTTTCTCCATGGTGCTGTAATACCCACATCGTTCCTGACCTCTCACATAACGGTATTTCCCAAACCAGACAAAGATGGGGAGCTGTGTGCAAACTATAGGCCTATAGCCCTTCTCAATTCTGACTTCAAAATTTTTACGAAAAACATTAGCGAATCGTCTAGCCCAATTACTGCCCACACTTATACATAATGATCAAGTAGGCTTTGTGCTAAATCGCCAAGCAGGGGTTAACACCCGTAGACTTGTAGACCTGGTAGACATTGTAAACAAGGAGAAACAGGAGGCACTGTTGATCCGCCTAGATGCCGAAAAATCCTTTGATAGGCTTAGCTGGCCATTCCTACATGCGACACTGTCGCATATGGGAATCAGGGGCCCCTTTGCCCGAGCGATCCATGCACTATACTCCACTCCTTCAGCGTCTATAAAATTGCGAACAGCGACCTCCGCACCGTTCCAGATACACAACGGCACTAGACAGGGTTGCCCGTTGTCCCCTTTGTTGTACGCTCTATGTATAGAACCCCTTGCGGCACGGATTCGCAAGGCACCAGATATTACGGGGATACAGATAGGAACGCATCATTTTAAATTGACTTTGTTCACAGATGATGTAATTCTCTCACTAACGTCCCCACAAAGGTCATTACCAAACTTACTATCTGAGCTGCATAGCCACTCCAGGGTATCGGGCTATAAACTGAACTTAGGTAAAACCGAAGTACTCCCATTGAATATACCTCACACTCAACTGACCTCACTACAAACCACATTCCCCTCCAGTTGGGAAAGGAAAAAAATGAAATATCTGGGAATTTTCCTTACAAATCATATACACTCGCTTTATGCAACTAATTATAAACCATTGTTTCAATCGTTACGGTTACAACTACAGAAATGGAAATCCTTGAGACTGTGGGGGTGATTTACTAACCTAAACACACGCACGCACCAGGTGTGTGTGATTTTCACACAGCAAAACGTATTTATCAACCAAAAAGTCTCTAAAAGCATATTTCCACTAATGCCATATATGGAAAAATCATGCACATGATGCATATATAATGCTGCTTCACAGTTTAGACAAAAATGGTTAGCTCATGCATTTACATTCCTGCATTCATCAACGCAAGCAACACAACATAGAGCTAATTTACCCAACATCACCTTGCAATTCATTGCAGGGCTTTGCACAACACACCTGCTGGGTGTGTACACACTACAAAGGTGTCTAGATTCCACCCATAGATCATGCTGGGAGGGAACACACTACAGAGGTGTATACACGTTCGTGGTGTGTTTAAAAGGTTAGTAAATCAACCCCTGTCATTCACAGGTAGACTGACTTCGGTTAAAATGACATTATTGCCGAAGCTGTTATATTACTTCACTACGCTGCCAATTAGAATACCAGCTATAGACTTAAAATCTTTTCAAAAAGAGGTATTGAACTACTTATGGGAGGGCAAACGACACCGGGTGTCTCAAAAGATACTGTATGCGCCGAGGGCAAAGGAAGGTCAAGCTCTACCGCATTTCCCTACATATTATCAAGCAGCCCAACTGAGAGTGGTGTCGGCGCTGTCCAGGTTTGATCCCCCTACGAGTTGGGCGAACATAGAAGGCATATGGTTTGCGCCGGTCCACCCTAATGCACTGTTATGGTCCAATTCAGTGCAAATACCCAAGGGTGCTCTGCTTTTCTCCACAAGGCTTACGTTAGAAATATGGAATAAGATTAAGATATCCAAAGGCCTGACGACGGCCCGGTCCCAATTGACTCCCTTCCTGCTGAACCCAAAACTACAGGCAGGGGTATCTAAGGAGTGGGTGGGGTTGTGGTGATCCAGAGGTCTGTTTCATCTCAGAGATCTACTGGATAGGGTCACAAATAGAATAATGCCCTTTGAACAACTTAGGTAAGAACATGATCTCCCATCTAGAGCTATCTACTCATATTTGCAAATTCAACATTTTGCTCAGTCAATTGCTAAAACATTGACCTTCCCCCCACGCACCCCATTCGAGGCTTAATGTTTGGCACCACACTCCTCTAGAGGCATGATCTCCTTTCTCTACAGCATGCTAAATAAGGACTCAGGGCAGGAAGAGACAGGCAACCTTTATATGCAGAAATGGGAAAACGCCCAGGCGACCACAATCTCGCCTCAGCAATGGGAACGTATATGGAGGATGGCAGCAAAGTCCTCAATATGTTCGGTATATAGAGAAAACCAGTACAAAATAATGTACCACTGGTACCACACACCGGACTTTCTCCATACACTCAACCCAAAGTTATCCCCAAATTGCTGGAGGTGTGATGGTGCAAGAGGCACCCTGTTCCACATATTTTGGACCTGCCCAGGAATTCAACCCTATTGGGGAGAGGTCAAACGCATCCTAGAACAAATAGTGGGACAGACACTCTCCGCTCAACCCATACATTTCCTGCTAGGATTGCCCTTCCCGGACCTCTCAAGGGCTAATAGGAAACTGACTATGCATATTCTCACGGCAGCCCACTGTCTCATACCTCTACAATGGAAACGAAAGCTGCCCCTATCAAAACTATATCTTTTTGCCAGAATCAAAGATGTACAGGTTATGGAATACCTAACAGTACGGCTAAATAGCACAGTTGAAGCCAATAAAGTGTTGTGGAGACCGTGGGATGTCTATGAGGAGTGCACGAACTGAGAGGCGGGGGAGGAGTAGATACGGGGGGAGCGTGGGGGGGAGACGGGTCCTGGAGTAAGGAATCAGAGGGACAGGGGTATAGGAGGAACACTGGTATAGGTTGCTCATGTTGTTCACATAGAACGCTATCCTGGAAGAAGCCTACACACACTTTATTTTCTTCTCTTTTCTTTTCTTATTACTATATCTTTACGATGTTTTAAGGATGTTAACTTAACAGCAGATGCATCAATTTAAGAAGGTATTTGTTGGATATTGATCTGAAAAAGATAAGCTAAACCAGAACAAAATATTATGAGCCATAAGAAGATGTAACCACGACATTCAGAGAGGTTGGTAGGAAATATAAGAAAAACCTGTTTTATAAGATATAGGGAAACAAACCTGCAAATGCAAACGGAACAATGTCTGTGTTGTGGTTTCTGGCAAAATGCTTCATGTTTTTGATACCTCAAATGATGTCATAAGTTTTGTAACTCGTATATGCGACTTTCATAATAAAAATTGTCAATTTAAAAAAAAAAAAGGACTTTTTAAAAAAAATGTGTTGTGTTTTGTTTTTTTTTCAAATAAAGGACTTTGTAGTACAGTGTGGTGTGTTTATTTGCTATTTTACTGTTACTGCAACAACTGTTGTGGTTTCTGGTAAAATGCTTCATGTGTTTGATACCTCAAATGATGTCATAAGTTTTGTAACTCGTATATGCAACTTTCATAATAAAAATTGTCAATTATAAAAAAAAAAAGTGGTGAAATGTGGGGCAACTGAGCAAAACGGAAACACATTGAAAGAAAAAAAAAAAAAACACAGTTGAGGTGGATATAATGGAGGGGAGGAATATAAGGAACATTAATCTTCCGGTTGGCCTCTGTTATAGTTTTGTTGCCCGTTTAGAGTATTACAGAATATTATGGACGTCTTCAATCACTAAAAAGAAAAGTCACGATAAATGACAGAGTTTATTAAATACAACCCCAATTCCACAAAATTTGGGACGCTGTGTAAAATCTACATAAAAACAGAACGCAATGAACTGCAAATCTCATAAACCCGAATTGTATTCACAATACAAATTAGAAAACATATCGAATGTTAGAACTGAGAAAATTGATCATTTAAATAAATAAATTAGGTGATTTTGAAGTTGATGGCAGCAACACGTCTCAAACAAAGTTGGGACCGGGCCGTGTTTACCCCGGTGTAGCATCCCTTCTTCTTCTAACAACACTCTGTAAATGTCTGGGAACTGAGGAGACCGGTTGCTGGAGCTTTAGGAGAGCAATGTTGTCCTATTCTTGCCTGATATAGGATTCTAACTGCTCAACAGTCCCGGGTCTTCTTTGTCGTATTTTTCGTTTAAAGATGCGCCAAATATTTTGGTGAAAGGTCTGGACCGTAGGCAGGCTGAAAGAGAGGTAGAGTTGGATTTCTTCTATTCCCACGTAGAACTTCTCAAGTTCCTCCTACACCTCCCTCCCTGTCCCTCTCCTCTTTTCAACTTCATTTTATTCATTTGTTTGCCTAAAGTCTCTCTGAGGATTGGTACGATTTATTAGCCTCCTAGCCCAGTACCACACTTCTCTGACAACCCTATTTTCTCTTCTTTGGGATACTCGCCATAATTCTTGATGACTTTAACATGCGTGTTAATGGGTAACATCCCGGGTACCTCCCAACTCCTCCTGTTCAGCCAAACACAATGGAAATGCACATGTACTCACTCTGACAACAACACCCTTGACCTTGTATTCTCCCACATCTGCACTCTCTGCAACCTCTCCAACACCCCTTTTACTCTCTCTGATCACAACCGTATCAGTTTAACGTACTTGCTATGTTTATATCCCTGTCCTTCCAATCAGCAAACCAGCTTATTGGCGCATTATCCCCCAATTCATCCTCCCCCACTGACAATTCACAATGATCATATTACTTGAGGTTTCCCCTTCTTCTAGGGAATTGGGTAATAGACAACCACCACCCTTCATTGCTTCTATTATTTATTTATCGGACGAGCCACACAAGAGATTGGCGATTCATTTTGTTACCTCATGTCATGTGTTTGGATTTTACCGTTTCCTTGACATGTGACTTTGCACATTTGTCTCTATTGGCTGAATGTTGAGACCTTTCAGAAGTTGATTATTAGGTGACTGTGAGCTCAGACCATTTGTACTGACCGAATTCTGTGGCCTTACAATCGGTGTTTGCATTCTTGCTTTCAAAATAAAATACATTTGAAAAAATGATCCGTAAATGGGAGCAATCACACAGAATTCATCAACTGATTGAAATGTTGAAATGTTTACTTCTCTGTAGGTTACACAAGATCTGGATTGGGAAGCCCCATCACTAGAAAACACCCATTCTTAATGGAAGGATCACTGATGGAGGTTCTTTGCACAGTCCAAATAGTTCAGAGTCTATGTTGACCCCGGGATATCTTGGGTACAGCTCTCCTTGATATATCTCACATCTCTTATATCACATACTACATTCCAGAGCATCCCTGAACTATTCCGTGTAAATTTTCATGTACTCAGAATTTACATTGATACGTAGCAAGTCAGATTGAAAATAAATGTTTCTGGACCATACCAGGCCACATGCCCTTGGCATTGAGAGGGTGCTTTGCCAGGGAGACCCCCTGGCAAAGCACCTTGTTCCCATGTTGATGAGGACAAGGATCTCTTCTCCATAACCCTGTCACAGTGGTTGTGGTGGTCTATAGGCAGGGGGGAATATAGGAATCTAAAGACTTTGTAGTATAGTGTGGTGTGTTTATTTGCTATATTACTGTTACTGTCACAACTGTCCCTTACTCATTCATGGGGGGAGGAGGGCAGGATCTGGGTGCCCCCTTTATGAAGAGGGCACTGAGATTCCTATATGCCCCCTGCCCACAGACCCCCATAACCACTGGGCCAGGGTTGTTGGAATAGGCTCTTCTACTCATTAACATGGGGACCCGGTGCTTTTCCAGGGGGTCCCCTGGGCGAAGCACCCTCCACATGATGAGGGCATGTGACCTGAAATTGTGCAGAGGGGCAGCATTATCATCCCCCCCTTTTCTGCTCTGCCAGACTGCTGCTCGGATCGAGGGTCTGGTAAGGGATTTTGGGGGGACCCCATGCATTTTTTTATGCCTTGGGGTTCCCCTTTTAATTCCTACCAGACCTAAAGGGTCTGGTCTGAATTTTGATGAGGACCTCATGCTTTTATTTTTGTCTAACACCTTTCAGTTCATTTCTGAAAATTCAAAAGCATCCAAATGTTCGGTACCCCAAAATTCAGATTCATTCAAATTGGTTATTTTTTTCCATTTTAAAATTCAGATGCCTTAGAATTTCTGATTATGCTGATATTCACCCGAATTTAAATTCAGAACTAAACTGAACATAGCTTACATGTCTAGAAGCTTCGGTGATCAGTTGCATTTAGGAAATATCAGATTTGGAAGTCCATCCAGCAGGGTAAAGGACATTCCAGATTTGTGGCATTTGGATCAGTAAGATCTCTAACAGCCCCTTGTGAAATGAAGGTATGGGCAGTCAGGTTCTTGTCTGCTCACCAACTTCACCGGGCGGAGTTCAACTGACCTAAAGGAAATCAGGGTTCATGGGCAGTGAAGTTGGTGGTCCCATTGGGCTGGAGGTAACAAACCTTTTGCAGATGCTATGAAATGCCTTCAGGGCGGCACTAATTGTCAAGTAGGACAACACGGTTGGGTAGAGAGCGTTTACTAATCGAAGACCATGTGCCAATACAAATATCAGAAGTCAATTATTATTTTTTTATCAATGAGTTTATTGAGATTTTCATTATAACAACAAACAAGAACACAATACATACAGGAAAATGTGCAATTGTAAAATCGGACACAATGGAGATGTGAAAGGTAGGACATACACTGAGTGGCCAGATTATTATATACACCGAGTGGTCGGATTATTATATACACCGAGTGGCCGGATTATTATATACACCGAGTGGTCGGATTATTATGACCACTTGACGTTTGTAGGCAAATCAGCTATAATTTGGCGCTGAAGTTGCTAGAGGGCCAGACCATTATAAATAGGGAAGCGGGTTGGTTACCACGACAGTAGAAGATGATTGTTGGCGCTCGGAGCCATGGAGCGAGTATCTGCAAACCAGCAGAATTCGTTAAATGTTCAAGAGGGGATCATTGTTAAAGTGTTTAAAGACCGGACTGTCAGCCGAAAATCTGGGTCTGTGGCCGTCAGCGACTAGTCAATGTTAGGGCAGAACGGGGGAGGGGCAAGACTGGTACAAGACAACAGAAGGGCAACAGTGCAGTGTCAGATTCCTCGCATCACCTTTCATCATCTTGTGAAGTCACTAGGCGGCTCAACGAAGTACTGATGGGGGGGGTCATAATAATCTGGCCACTCAGTGTATATCGGACAGCAGTACAGCAGGCATCATGTATATCAGGTCAAATAATCAGCGCATGAATACAGTACAGTAATGGACGGCCAATATGCTCAAAAAGACATAAAAGTCCTACACAGGGAAAGGCAATGTGAACAACTAGGAAGGCCATTCCGAGGTCGGAACTCGTGGTGAACATACCTGTCAATATAGTAGTGGTACCCCCGTGTGAGTCATGTAATACGAGTCAAACATCTAGTATCTGCTAACCAGCAGGCCCAGCGCGAAGTGAAATTATGGAGTTTACAATGAGCTTTGGCAAAAAAGAATTCAAAATGTGCGTGAGTGTTCAATATTTGGATTACTGTGTGTAGGGAAGGGGGTGCTAGCTGTATCCATGCTCTCGCAAGAGCAAGGAGGGCCACTATGAGGACATGAGACACTACAGTCCTAATGATTGGTGGCCAGTCATCCAAACCCACACCCCAACAGGGCAAGTTGTGGGGAGATCCTGCAGAGGAGCTGAGTAAGTGTGGAGATAAAGGTAAAAACCGCAGCCCAAAAAGGTCGTATGGAGGGGCAAGACCACCAAATGTGCGTCAAGGACCCCACAATTCCGCAGTTCCGCCAGCAGAGTGGTGAGGAAGAGGGGTAGATTTTTGCTAATTTCTGGGGTGTAAAGTACCATTTATGCAACAATTTCTGCTGGGATTCCCAGTGACTTAGGCATTGTGAAGTTTTCAAGGGCCATGAGATCGCCTTGTACCATTGTTCTGGGGAGAGAGAAAAATTTAGTTCAGCTTCCCACCACTTCATAGAGGACAATGTATCTGGAATTTTCGGTTCGCTAATTACAATATAAATACAGGAAATCAGAAGTGAATTATTCGATATGAACCTGGCCTTTGTTGGACCTTTGTATATTTTAGTCGAGCATCCTCATGAGGTGTACTTTCTGAAGTCTGGTAACCCAATCCTCCTATGTGTTTAGGGGCTATGAGCATGGCTGTGTTGTTTCTTGCTACAATGTTATTCCAAAGAGCAGAGCAGCATGGAATGTAGCTGGAACTCCTCAAATACTTTCACAAAGTTTGGGAAGGATGTAAGTGTCTTGATGAGAAAAAGTAAAAGATTATCAGTGAAGCTTCAATCTTGAATTTCATGTAAAGGGTAAAAACTAGGATGTTAGGATCCATGTGAAGTCTCCAGAGAAAGGGCTTCAGGGACAGGATGAAGATCAGGGGAGGTAATAGGCACCATTGTCTTCTAGCATTACGAATGCAGAAGGTGTCCAACAGGTAGCTGTTGACCTTTACCCTGGTGGTGGGGTCTTGGCATAATGTAAGAATGTGAGGAACCATCTTGCTTCCCAGATCCATGTGTTGTATGGTGGCTTACTATTAATGGTGGCTATGGTGGCTTCCATGTTGTTGAATGCTATCCTGTCAAAAATCTTTCATGCATTCCTTGACAGAAGGAATCCTTGGTATCTGGTGACCCTCGATGAATGGTGTATGGCAATAATCTTCTTTGTTATAAATGACATTGAATCAAGAAGTAAGGAGAAATCTGAACATGGATATTTGTCTTCAGTGAAAACTTTCTAAGAGGAGACATCCTTTGGAGAAAGTAGATCTCACTTACTTCTCTATTCTTGGGGAGACTGAAGGGAAATTTCCCCAACGAGACTTAAGAAAGTACTTCTGTATATTTCTAATATCTACAAATGAGGGAATAGCGAAGAAGAATTCTGAATTTTTATATGTTCCTAAAATAAAACATTTTTAAATGCTGTTCTAAGATCCTGGTTCCTCAGACTGTATATCAGAGGGTTGAGTAGAGGAACAATCACGGCATAAAAGACAGACATCCGTTTGTCAGCAGCAAAATTATTATTAGTGTCTGTGCGATAATAATTGAAAAAACCTGAGAAATAAAATATGAAGACCACTGTCAGGTGAGAGGAACATGTAGAGAAAACTTTACTCCTTTTACCTTTAACTTGTATTTTCAGGACAGTTTTGAATATAGAGACATAGGGAAAGATGGTCAGTGTTAGAGACCCGCCTGTAAGGAAGCCTCCCAAGACAAAAATGAGCAGAATGTTGATGAAGATGTTACTGCAGGAGATCTCTAACAACTGAGGAAGGTCACAGAAGAAACTTTCTATAATATCTGATCCACAGAATGTTAGTTTCAAGGCACAAAGTGTGTGAACTAAGGAATAGGAAGAACCGAGACACCACACAATGGACGCCAACTGTACACACACTTTCCAACTCATAATCTGTATGTAATGTAATGGCTGACAAATGGCTGTATATCGATCATAGGACATGACAGCCAACAGAAAAGCCTCAGAGAGGGCAAAGAATAAAAAGAAGAATATTTGGGTTATACAAGCCGTTTTGGTAATCTTTCTTCTCTGGGTGAGAAGGTCAAATAACATTCGTGGGGCGGTGACCGAGGAACAGCAGAGGTCCAAACTGGCCAAGTTGCCAAGGAAGAAATACATAGGGGTGTGGAGGTGAGAGTCACTGACTATGAGGACAATGATCAGCAAATTCCATGTTATTGTCAGAAGGTAGATGAGAAGGAAGAAGAGGAAGAGAGGGAGCTGAAGAGCCGGAATATCGGACAGTCCAGAGAGGAATAATTCATTCAGAATTGTCTGATTCCCCATTGTAATATTTTCATTCATACTTTTCATTTATGAGATTAATACAGAAAACACAATTCTCCTCTTCAGTATGTTGTAGGACTTGATGTATGGCAATCTAAAGTATCCAATACAGAAATTCTGCAACAAAATATCACAATGTATACTCAACATTTGGTCTACAAAACATAAACCAGTTTCGGATTTCTATCAGCAATGCCAAATATTAAAAAACATGATCAGAAATCTCCGACATTCATCAAATCATCAACATACAGAGAAAAGTTTAGTGTTTGCTGCAGCATCTGAAATAATAATCTGACTTTTTATTTTCATTGGCACAGTAGTTCTGGGGGAACAGGCCGCCTTAACAGGACCCTAAAATGGAGAATAGAGTACAAAAATTTGATGTAAAATAGAATAATTGCTGCACAGGACAATATTCAGTCTGGAGAAAAGAACATTTTCTACTTTTTTTTCTCAGATCTCAAGGAGCGGCTGAGACTTCAAACAAGAAATACATGAAGACTCACTCGAATTTCTGTCTGTGTCCCTGTTGCAGATTTTGCCTCACTTCCTGTGTGGTAATTACATTGTTATTGGGACAGAAATGAGAGCAAATCTCTCTAACAGATCAATGGATTGCAGCAACAACCGGACAGGAGTTCTTAGACTTCTCTACACCATCCAAAACTAAAAACAAAATAGCCGGCTTGTACAACACTGTAAGTTTATTTCCACTTTTGCAGTCAAATGTAAGAAAACCCCTCTGTATGTTTGTTCTGTTTTCCCATTCACACAGCATACAGAAAACATATTTTTAAAAGCATATTTCTTACCTGTTAGGTGTTTTGATGCAGCAGGAAAAATGGCTGAATCCATGTTTTCCTGAGCACCTTCACAGTGACATATAATGCAGAAGCCAGGGTTGTATTCCTTTAAGTCTTTTTTTTTTTAGGACAGGCAGCGTTCAAATCTACTGTACAAATTATAATGAAACAAGCCAGCACAGTACAGACAGGGTTAGCTACCCCCTTCTAACATTACAAAGAAGGAGAAGCAAGATAAAATGTGAACCCTTAAGAAGCCAAGTAGTAACTCTGACCCAGGTAAAAAACATTTTTTATTATTGTGTGATGTAATGTTGGGTATTTTAGGGTTAGGCTTATGTGATGTGAATGAGGACATGTCACAAAGTAACCAAAATAAAACAAGTGTTATCCCAAATTGGCTGCAAAAGTGGAAATAACCTTAAGTACAAATTTAATTTGTCTTGTACACTGTTTGGTATTGGTTGCAGCATAAAAAAAATCAAAGCACAATGTTTCAATATTGCTAAAGGTAACATAATAATGACATCCATAAATATATACAAATATCAATACAAATTCTTGTACAATGCACAATTCACACATACTGTATATGTAACAATTCATCCCAGTGACACGATGTGTTCAGTATATCAGTACTCTGCTCTCTGCCAATATGATCAATGAAATATCCAATTCAGGAAATCATTTCATAGATTATTCATATAAATGTGTGCTAGGATTGGACGTGATAAAAAAAAATGTTTCTGTTTACCTGACCGGCATCCTAAAAAGACAAAAGGAATGTTAACAATGAGATTAAAGTTTGGCACATTATTATTTATAGATACGTACGTTTGTCTGCCAGAACGTACCTGTAAATCAGTTTTCATAGAATGACTACAATTAGGCCTTACGAGATGTATAAACAATAATAACTGAATAACACAAAAACAAAAAAAAACCTACACATACTGTATATGTAACAATTCATCCCAGTGACACGATGTGTTCAGTATATCAGTACTCTGCTCTCTGCCAATATGATCAATGAAATATCCAATTCAGGAAATCATTTCATAGATTATTCATATAAATGTGTGCTAGGATTGGACGTGATAAAAAAAAATGTTTCTGTTTACCTGACCGGCATCCTAAAAAGACAAAAGGAATGTTAACAATGAGATTAAAGTTTGGCACATTATTATTTATAGATACGTACGTTTGTCTGCCAGAACGTACCTGTAAATCAGTTTTCATAGAATGACTACAATTAGGCCTTACGAGATGTATAAACAGTAATAACTGAATAACACAAAAACAAAAAAAAACCTCTGAATTTCCTGTTTGGAAAGATTTTATTTGTTTCAGTCCTTCCCCAGATTTTGCCTCTGATACCCCCGGCAGAGGTCAGTGCTGTTGGAAGTGGGATAGGGGACGTTTCTTCTAGAAGGACAGCAGGTCAGATGTGGAGACACAGCACATTATTATAATAGAACGCAGGAAACATAATACTAAATCTGTGTGACATTTCTGGTCACAATACATTGTTATTAGCCGCACATTCGTATATTTATAATACAGAAATGTCCCCGGAGCTCACAGGAGTATCCGTCTATAACACGTCTCCTCGGGGAAATGAATCCCTACAGAAATTAAAGCCTCCTCTGAGTGGACTCATCCCTCAGCGACATACAACATTGTCCTACTGATAACTGAGTAAATTTAAGGTTTGTAGAGCCAATTAATGGAAAGTTTGTTTTCTACAACATGCACATAATATGATCAAGATGGAGCTTCTTATTAATCACAGTAAAAGCAATGTTTAGGGCACATGGCACCTTTATTAGGCAACCAGTGTTTACCTGATGAAGGTGGCTGGAAAACCATTTGGTGTGCACCATTTCCTCCTCTACTTACAACCTTTGTCTTTAGCTATAACAATACAAGCTCATTGTAGCAGAACAGCTTAGAGTTTCTCATCGTCTTTCACACATTCTTGTTTATAAACCCTCTATAAGGTTAGAGGACCTGAAGGAGAACAGGCCATGACTAGAAGGCATGTAACCTGACTGAAGACATAGCCAACCTTCTTCAGGAGGGGCGGTCTCTCCTGTGGGTATTTCTCTTAGTTTTCAATGCCATGGACAATATTGTTTTAAAACATTTGTGTTTGATTCTTCAGCAGTTCAGTCAAAGAGACCGAAAATCAGCCAAAAAGTGAAATTGAATCTGAGCACCGTTAAATTATGAATGTACCCTTGTACTTATTCCTATGAGTATAGGGGAAGATATCTAGTGACCCCCAATAAAGTGGGCTTCCAGATTGCACTATAGCCGTACCTCCTTTTTTAGGCACAACAAGATGGGGAAGTGGTCCTTGTACCTCAACATTTGGCCAAGGGTAATGTGCAACGTGGCGGGGGTGGGGGGGAGTTCTTCACGCTGTTCCCCCTTGCATGGTACTACCCAATGTGGAAATTCATTTGGCCTGGTATGGTACTGGTTTATAATGTAACAATGTAAATGAACCCCTCACTGACTTTAAAGGTTCACACATGTAATTATATATTTATTATTATTATTATTATTATTATTATTATTCAGGATTTACATAGCACCAACAGTTTGCACAGAACTTTACAATATAAGGACATGACAGTTACAATACAATACAAGATAAGATGGTTCTGGAGGCGAGCATGGGAGGAGTTGAGAGCGGGAGGTCTTGGGAGGAGCAGAGGGGATGATTAGGGTGATAGGTTGATACTTTAAGATGGGGTTAGAGATAAACCCCTTTAACCCCTTGTGGTTAAATCTTTTCTCCACCAGTTGTAGGTGGTGGCCTCTAGTCCTTGTTATGGAGTTTACTGTAAAAGGTTATTGCTGATGTTGATATCACCATTGAAAGTCTTGTACATCAAAATCATGTCCCCCCCTTAATCGCCTCACTTCCAGCGTGAACATGTTTAAATTTAGTAACCTTCTCCGATAGATTAGGTCCTCCATCCCCTTAATTAGTTTGGTTGCCCTTCTCTGGACTCTCTCCAGCTCCAGGACATCCTTTCTATGAATTGGAGACCAAAACTGGACCGCATACTCCAGATGAGGCCAAACTAGTGATCTGTAAAGTGTCAAAATATAGCTTTGTCTCTACAGTATTTCTGACTTCCCTAGTGGAGTTCCCATTAATGTGTATTGTTGTTGCCTATTTTAACCGCAAAGTGCATAACTTTACATCAACATTAAACCTCATCTGCCATTAAGTTGCCCCTCCCCTATTTTTTCCAGGTCCTCCTGTAGTGTTATAGTGTCTAATCCCTAGTCTATTACCCTCCCAATTTTAGTATCATCAGCAAACAAGGATACATGGCTATTCACACCCTCCCCCGATATGGTTAATAAACAGGTTAAATAGTATGGGGCCCAGCACAGAACCCTGGGGGGCAACACTCATGACCCTAGACCAATCTAAAAAGGAGCCATTTATCGATACTTTCTGGACATGTTCCTGTAGCCAGTTCTCTATCTATGTACTCACCATTCCTTCTATGCCCATAGACCTCAGCTTGTGTAGTAAGCGTTTATGTGGTAAAGTGTCAAAAGCTTTGGCAAAATCCAGATACACCACATCCACCAACCTCACTCCATCCAGATATACCACATCCACCAACCTCCCTCCATCCAGATACACCACATCCACCAGCCTCCCTCCATCCAGATACACCACATCCACCAACCTCCCTCCATCCAGATACACCACATCCACCAAACTCCCTCCATCCAGATATCTTCTACTGTTTCTGATCTCAAAAAGCGGCTGAGACTTGAAACAAGACATATACTTATACAGGACACTGAGATAAAGGCTCCTGATTCCTGACCTGTAATAGCACCTAATGTCACCGTTTAGAGTGTATGTCCAAACACAATGGTGTTTTTCTTAGTTTTGTATAGAGAAGGGAAGAGTTAGCTTCCTGACAGGTTTATACTGTTATCTGAGGATACATTACAGACAGTGAGGGGTGGGGAGCTTTCTTAAAAAAAGTCATCATAAATCCATGGTCACTGGGACAGAAATGAGAGTAAGTCTCTGTAACAGATCAATAGATTGCAGCAACAACCTGACAGGAGTTCTTAGACTTCTCATCACCATCCAAAACCGAAACAAACATTTGGCTTGTCCAACACTATAAGTTTATTTCCACTTTTGCAGTCACATTTGAGAAAACCCCTCTGTATGTTTGTTCTGTTTTCCCATTCACACAGCATACCGAAAACATATTTTTAAAAACAGATTTCTTACCTGTCAGGTGTTTTGATGCAGCAGGAATAATGGCTGAATCCATGTTTTCCTGAGCACCTTCACAGTGACTTTGGACTGAAATGTGTGGATTGTGCTTCTATCATTAACTTCATTAACATACAATGCAGAAGCCAGGGTTGTATTCCTTTAAGTCTTTTTTTGGGACAGACAGGGTTCAAATCTACTGTACAAATTATAATGAAACAAGCCAGCACAGTACAGACAGGGTTAGCTACCCCCTTCTAACATTACAAAGAAGGAGAAACAAGTTAAAATGTGAACCCTTAAGAAGTCTAGTAGTAACTCTGACCCAGGTAAAAACAATTTAAACTGCAAGAAGCATTTATTGTGGCTTATGAGATGTGAATGAAGACATGTAACAAATATAACAGAGGTGTTATCCCAGTTTGGCTGTGAAAGTGGAAATACACTTTATGTAAAATGTAAATTTGTTTTGTCCATTGTTTAGTATTTGTTGCAGCATAAAAAGACACAATGTTTCAATGTTGCTAAATTTAACATAATAACACAAAGATGTACAAATATCAATACAAACTCTTTGTATCATGTGCAAATCTGTATTACATTTTTTTATCCTCTGAACAATTCACATAGAAAATAATAAACCCTGAAACAGGAAATGACGTGATGTCTTTAATATATCAGCACTTTGCTATGGAAATAATATAAATAATGAATAAAAGATGTTATTCAGGAAATCCATTTTAATAGATTATTAATATAAAATGTGCGCTAGGTTTAGACTTGATAACAAATGTGTCTGTTTATCTGACCGGCATCCTAAAAGACAAAAGACATGTTAACAATGAGATTAAAGTTTTCCACATTATATATATATATATACACAGAACATACATGTAAATGAATTTTCATAGAATTGCTACAATTAGACCGTACGAGATGTATAAACAATAATGACTGAATAACAAAAAAAATGAAAAGCAAACCTCTGAATTTCCAGTTTGGAAAGATTTTATTTGTTTCAGTCCTTTCCCAGATTTTGCCTCTGATACCCCCGGCAGAGGTCAGTGCTGTTGGAAGTGGGATAGGGGACGTTTCTTCTAGAAGGGCAGCAGGTCAGATGTGGAGACACAGCACATTATTATAATAGAACGCAGGTAACATAATACTAAACCTGTGTGACATTTCTGGTCACAATACATTGTTATTAGCCGCACATTCGTATATTTATAATACAGAAATGTCCCCGGAGCTCACAGGAGTATCCGTCTATAACACGTCTCCTCGGGGAAATGGATCCCTACAGAAATTAAAGCTTCCTCTGAGTGGACTCATCCCTCAGCGACACACAACATCGGCCTACTGATAATTGTGTGAGTTTAAAGTCAACGTTCTTCATATTTACTGAAGTCTGAAATGGCAACATTTGAAGTGACAATAAAAAGTGGTGAAATTTGGGCCAACTGAGCAAAATGGAAACACACTGAAAGAAAAAAAAATACAGGAAACATGAGAATAATAACAACTGGAGGAATCTAAGGAACGTTCATCTTCCAGTTGCCCTCTATTGACATTTTATTGCATTTTTTTGTGATTTAGAGTGATGCAGATTATTTTATATATCTTCAATAACTAAAAAGAAAAGTCATGATAATCAATTCAGGTTTATTAAATTGTAACATTTATTAGATCATTTCTACTTTCTATCAAAATGTGAACATAATAATCAGGGACAATTTGTAAATAAAAAACAATATATACCGAGGTCAAAATAATGGTGAAATGGGGATATCATCTTTCCAGTGTAAAATTTGTGTAACTTATTTATACATTTGCTACATTATCCGGTTGAGTCACATTGTGATCAGATCAGGACCATTTGAAGTTAGTGGTGGGCCCAGGACAAAGCTGTCATGACTTTCCCTGCCCGGCCATCTTATTCCCTACTGGGAAAACAAGGCGGGAATCACAATAATTTCAGATTGCAACTTCAAACTAAATGAATGTAACAACATAAAACTGAAGTGGTATTTACAATGCCAGGTCCATAACTTGTGTACTAAGCGTTTATGTGGTACCGTGTCAAACGCTTTTGAAAAATCCAGATATACCACATCCACCGGCCTCCCTCCATCCAGATACACCACATCTACCGGCCTCCCTCTATCCAGATATACCACATCCACCAACCTTCCTCCATCCAGATATACCACATCCACCAACCTCCCTCCATCCAGATATACCACATCCACCGGCCTCCCTCTATCCAGATATACCACATCCACCAACCTTCCTCCATCCAGATATACCACCTCCCCCGGCCTCCCTCCATCCAGATACACCACATCCACCAACCTCCCTCCATCTAGATACACCACATCCACTCTCCTCCCTCCATCCAGATATACCATGGGTGGAATCTAGACACCTTTGTAGTGTGTACACACCCAGTTGCTTGCGTTGATGAATGCAGGAATGTAAATGCATGAGCTAACCATTTTTGTCTAAACTGTGAAGCAGCATTATATATGCATCATGTGCATGATTTTTCCATGTATGGCATTAGTGGAAATATGCTTTTAGAGACTTTTTGGTTGATAAATACGTTTTGCTGTGTGAAAATCACACGCACCTGGTGCGTGCGTGTGTTTAGGTTAGTAAATCACCCCCAGAGAGTGAATAACCTATTATGGACATGAAAAGAAGATGAGACAGCACTGACCCAGTGTAATATAAAAGAGTTTTATTAAAAAAGTAACAACATGCACATAATATGACCAAGATGGAGCTTCTTATTTATCACAGTGTAAGCAATGTTTCAGGGCACATGGCACCTTCATTAGGCAACCAGTGTTTACCTGATGAAGGGGGATGGAAAGCCATTTGGTGTGCACCATTTCCTCTTCTACTTACAACCTTTGTCTTCAGCTATAACAATACAAGCTCATTGCAGCAGAACAGCTTAGAGTTTCTCATCGTCTCTCACACATTCTTGTTTATAAACCCTCTATAAGGTTAGAGGACCTGAAAGAGAACAGGCCATGACTAGCAGGCATGTAACCTGACTGAAGACTGAGCCAACCTTCTTCAGCAGGGGCGGTCTCTCCTGTGGGTATTTCTCTTAGTTTACAATGTCATGGACAATATTGTTTTAAAACATTTGTGTTCGATTCCTCGGCAGTTCAGTCGAAGAGACGGAAAATCAGCCAAAACAAATAAATTAAATCTGAACACCATTAAATTATGAATGTACCCTTGTACTTATTCCCATGAGTATAGTGGCAGATATCTAGTGACCCCCAATAAAGTGGGCTTCCAGATCACACCATAACCTTACCTCCCTTTTTTAGGCACAACATGGTAGGGAAGTGGTCCTTGTACCTCAACATTTGGCCAAGGGTACTATGCAACGTGTGGTTGGTGATTTTCTTCACTCTGTTCCCCCTTGCAGGGTACTACCCAATGTGGAAAGCCATTTGGCCTGGTATGGTACAAGAAAGGGGGGAGGGGGGCTGAATGCTCGTTGCGTTGCTTTTCCTGTCCACCCAAGCTTCATACTTGGATAAGGTTCTGGTTGGAGTATAAAGATGAATCCCATGTCTTTTTCTTTGTCATTTTGGTAAAAAAACAGGTGTACTGGTTTATAATGTAACAATATAAATGAACCCCTCACTGACTTTATTGATGTGGCATTCTAACTGATATGTTAGTAAGTAATTTAGTGATATGCAAGGACACCAAAGGGGCGAGCTGTGGAGTGGCGAGATATATTTGTATGTTATCAGCATAGAGATGGTATTGGAAGCCAGGCAAGGTTATCAACTGACCAAGAGAGGAGGTGTAGATAGAGAAGAGAAGGGGTCTGAGGACAGAGCCTTTGCGGAACCCATGGAAAGAGGAAAGGAGGAGGTAGATTGGTAGGTATAGATAAGAACGATGAGGGAACAGAGTCTTGTAGGCCAAATGAGTGGAGTTTGGGCCATTGTTCTTAGCAGTCATTAGTGAGTTGTAGCAGGGCAGATTCAGTGGAGCGTTGTGGTCAAAAGCCAGACTGTAAGGGGTTGAGAGGTGAACAGAGGTAAGGAGATTGGTCTGAGATTCTTCAGGTTGGAGAAGTCCAGTGAGGATTTCTTTGGTATGGGTTGACCAGTGCAAATTTTAGAGGGAGGGCGAAGACGCAGGTAGAGAAGAAAAGATTGTAGATGTGAGCAAGAGAGTGTAGGATAGAACAAGAGGGTGACCGGAGTAGTGGTGAGGGACCAGGGTCCAGGGGCAGGTGGTAAGGCAGGTGTCAGAGAAAAGATTGTGGTGGACCTGATGCATTCATTGTTGAAGATGACTGTACAGTGCAGATCACATAACAAATTGTTACATTGATACATAGTATTTGCGGTTGAATAAAGACACAGGTCCATCAAATTCAACCTATTGTATGTATGTATGTGACTCTGCATGTGTATGCGTGTGTATATGAGTCCCTGTATGATCTTGTTTTTAAGGGTATCTGTACCCCTGTATGTTGGTCTATGAGGAAGGTATCTAATTGATTTTGGAATGATTCGATACTCTCAGCTGATATCACTGCTTGTGGCAGAGAGTACCAGACTTTAACCGCTCGAACTGAGAAGAAGCCCCTATGCCCCTTGTGGTTAAATCTTTTGTCCACCAGTTTTAGGTGGTGGCCTCTAGTCCTTGTTATGGGGTTTACCATAAAAAGTTTATTGCTGATGTTGGTATCACCATTGAACATCTCGTACATCAAAATCATGTCCCCCCTTAATCTCCTCACTTCCAGCGTGAACATGTTTAAATTTAGTAACCATGTCTCATAGCTTTGGTCATCCAGCCCCTTCATTAGTTTAGTTGACCTTCTCTGGACTCTTTCCAGCTTAAGGACATCCTTTCTGTGGATTGGTGACCAAAACTGGACCGCATACTACAGATGAGGCCGAACCAGTGATCTGTAAAGTGGCAAAATTATAGCCTTGTCTCTAATCAAAAATGTTATATATCTGACATCAGAATAAGAACACTGCAAGAGAGAAGTAAGGAGAAATCAAAATATAGGAACTTCAGTGGCTACTGTCATAGAGGGGACCTCCTATCACTTTGGAGAAATGAATTCTTACTCCCTGTCATGTTTTGGGGGGGTGAAGGGATATCTCCCCAATGGAGAAAGTGCTGATATGTCTTCCTAAGATCTACATATCAGGGTTTCGCTAAGATGGATTCTGTATTTTGTTTGGAAGAAATTCCTAAAAAAACACTTTAAATGCTTTTCTGAAATCCTGGTTCCTCAGACTGTATATCAGAGGGTTGAGGAGAGGAACAATCACAGTGTAAAAGACGGGCAAAACTTTGTCAGCGGCAAAATGATTATTAGTGTCGGGGCGAAAATAATCAAAAGAACCTGAAAAATAAAATATGAAGACCACTGTCAGGTGAGAGGAACACGTAGAGAAAACTTTACTCCTTTTACCTTTAACTTGCATTTTCAGGACAGTTTTGAATATATAGACATAGGGCAGGATGGTCAGTGTTATACAACCAACTGTAACAAAGCCTGCCAAGACAAAGATGAGCAGAATGTTGATGAAGGTGTCACTGCAGGAGATCTGTAACAACTGGGGAAGGTTACAGAACAAACTTTCTACAATATCTGATTCACAGAATGTTAAATTTAAAGCACAAAGCGTGTGAATTAAAGAATAGGAAGAACCGAAACCCCACACAAAGGACGCCAAGCGTACACACACTTTCCAATTCATAATCTGTGTGTAATGTAATGGCTGACAAATGGCTGTATATCGATCAAAGGACATGACAGCCAACAGAACAAGCTCAGAGGATGCAAAAAATATAAAGAAGAAGACTTGGGATAAACAAGCCGGTATGGTAATCTTTCTTCTCTGAGTGTGAAGGTCAAATAACATCCGTGGGACGGTGACTGAGGAACAGCAGAGATCCAGACTGGCCAGGTTCCCAAGGAAGAAATACATAGGGGTGTGGAGGTGAGAGTCACTGACTATGAGGGAGATGATCAGCAAATTCCAGATTAATGTCAGAAGGTAGATGAGAAGGAAGAAGAGGAAGAGAGGGAGCTGAAGTGCCGGAAGATCGGACAGTCCAGAGAGGAATAATTCATTCAGAATTGTCTGATTCCCCATTGCAATATTTTCATTCATACTTTTTATTTATGAGATTAATAGAGAAAACACAATTCACCTCTTCAGTATGTTGTTGGACTTGATGTATGGCAATCTAAAGTATCCAATACAGAAATTCTGCAACAAAATATCAAAATGTTGTGTTTTGGTGTAGAGAACATGAACCAGTTTCGGACTTCTATCAGCAATGCCAAATATTACAAAACATGATCAGAAATCTCCGACATTCATCAAATCACCGAGATTCAGAGAAAGGTTTAGTGTTTGCTGCAGAATCTGAAATAATAATCTGACTTTTTATTTTCATAGGTGTTGTAGTTCTGGGAGTCCCGGCCGTATTAACAGGACCCTAAATTAGATTTAAAGAACTTGATGTAAAATACAATAATTACTACACATGACAATATTCTGGAGATAAGAATATATTCTACTGAACTCAAGCGGCGGTTGAGACTTGAAACAAGACATATACTTATACAGGACACTGAGATACAGGCTCCTGATTCCTGACCTGTAATAGCATTTAACTACCTCCCGGCCAGCCGCTGTGTATACACGGCCTGCCGGGAGCTTCTTGGATGTAACTGGGCGTGTATACACGTCCTGTTACATCCGCGTGGTGCGCGCGAGCGGGAAATCCCCGCTATTTGAAAAGAGGCAGCGATGCCCGTTAATATACAAGCGATCCGCCGGCTATAGAGCCGGCGGATCGCTTGTATGAAGCCCCGAGACGTGCGCCCCCCCTCCGCGGCTCTCCCCCTCCCCCCCTCCCGCTGTCAAGCTGGTCCCGGGCTCCGGTGTGAGCCCGGGACCAGCATAGTGCCTCTGTCACAGGGGATCAGAGGGAGCTCGGTACACGAGCTCCCTCCGGTCCCCTCTCCGCTGTCAGAATGCGGAAGTGTTGTATATTACATCACTTCCGCATTCTTGTGTCACTCTCCAGCTTCAGATGCTGGAGAGAAGCTGATGAAGCAGATCTCTGCTTCATCAGCTTCTTCAGGGGGGTCCTAGGTGACATTAGGGGTCTTGGAGACCCCCTGATGTCTCCATAAAGAGGACCTGTCACCTCTTTTTCTATCACATAAGGGGGTTTCTCAGCCGTCTATGTGATAGCAATAAAGTTAAGTGAAAAAAAAAATAGTACAAAAATTTAAAGTTTCCCCTTCAATTTTTTTAAAGTTACACAAAAAAGAATTAAAAAAAACATTTTTTTTTTAAAAGTCCCCACCCCTACATACACGCATGTAAACATGCGTAAGGTGCGCATACCTGCGAAAACGACGATTGCGCCCATTACGCCGCTCATGTTACATATCGCCGCGAACGTCAGAATGAGAGCAATAGTTCTAGGGCCATCAATCACTGATAACACTAAACTGATGAGCGGTAACAAACAATACCCGGAGTTTGCTGGATGAACGGCTCTGCGAATGTTTTACAAATACACCTCTAAGTGTGGGAACTCTGCAACACAGAAGAACGCTTTCCCGGTTTTAAGTTGAGAAGGTGAGGGGGGTCAGTCCTCTGTCTCACTTGAATTTCTGTTTGTGTCCCTATTGCAGATTTTGTGTCACCTTTAGTGTGGTAAATCCTTGGTCACTGGGACAGAAATGAGAGTAAATCTCTCTAACAGAGCAGTGGATTGCAGCAGCAACAGCTGGACAGGGGTTCTTAGACTTCTCCACACCATCCAAAACTGAAAAAATAGCCGGCTTGTCCAACACTATAAGTTTATTTCCACTTTTGCAGTCACATTTGAGAAAACCCCTCTGTATGTTTGTTCTGATTTCCCATTCACACAGCATACCGAAAACATATTTTTTTAAAACAAATTGCTTACCTGTTAGATGTTTTGTTGCAGCAGGAAAAATTGCTGAATCCATGTTTTTCTGAGCACCTTCACAGTGACATATAATGCAGAAGCCAGGGTTGTATTCCTTTGTCTTTCTTAGGACAGGCAGTGTTCAAATCTACTGTACATATTGTAATGAAACGAGCCAGCACAGTACAGACAGCGTTAACCACCCCCTTCTAACATTACAAAGAAGGAGAAGCAAGATAAAATGTGAACCCTTAAGAAGCTAAGTAGTAGCTCTGACCCAGGTAGAAACAATTTAAACTGCAAGAAGCTTTTTGTTTTTTTTATTGTGTGATGTAATGTTTTTAGGATTAGGCTTATGTGATGTGAATGAGGACGTGTCACAAAGTAACAAATATAACGGAGGTGTTATCCCAATTTGGCTGCAAAAGGGGAAATACACTTTAAGTAAACATTTAATTTGTCTTGTACACTGTTTGGTATTGGTTGCAGCATAAAAAAAATCAAAGCACAATGTTTCTATATTGCTAAAGGTAACATAATAATGACATCCATAAATATATACAAATATAAATACAAATTCTTGTACAATGCACAATTCACACATACTGTATATGTAACAATTCATCCCAGTGACATGATGTGTTTAGTATATCAGTACTCGGCTCTCTGCCAATATGATCAACAAAATATCCAATTCAGGAAATCCCTTTAATAACTCATTTCATAGATTATTAATATCAATGTGTGCTAGGATTGGACCTGCTAAAAAAAATGTGTCTGTTTACCTGACCGGCATCCAAAAAGACAAAAGGCATGTTAACAATGAGATTAAACTTTGACACATTATTATTTATAGATACGTACTTTCTTTCTACTAGAACGTACCTGTAAATCAGTTTTTATAGAATTATTACAATTGGGTCGTACAAGATGTATAAACAGTAATAACTAAATAAAAAGAATTCTGAATTTCCAGTTTGGAAAGATTTTTATTTGTTTCAGTCCTTCTCCAGATTTTGCCTCTGATACCCCCGGCAGAGGTCAGTGCTGTTGGAAGTGGGATAGGGGGACGTTTCTTCTAGAAGGACAGCAGGTCAGATGTGGAGACACATCACATTATTATAATAGAACACAGCAAACATAATACTAAACCTGTGTGACATTTCTGGTCACAATACATTTTTATTAGCCGCACATTCATATATTTATAATACAGAAATGTCCCCGGAGCTCACAGGAGTATCCGTCTATAACACGTCTCCTCGGGAAAATGAATCCCTACAGAAATTAAAGCCTCCTCTGAGTGGATTCATCCCTCAGCGACACACATCGGCCTACTGATAATTGTGTAAATTTAAAGTCAACGTTCTTCATATTTACTGAAGTCTGAAATGGAAACATTTGAAGTGACAATAAAAAGTGGTGAAATGTGGGCCAACTGACCACAACGGAAACACGTTGATAGAAAAACTAAAAAGAAAAGTCATTATAATCCATTCAGGTTCATTAAATATTAAACTTTGTTAGAATATTTCTACTTTCTATCAAAATATGAAAATAATTATCAGGAGGGAAAATGTGTCAATAGAAAACAATGTCTTCCAAGGTAAAATAATGCTGAAATGGGGGTACAGTCTCATCTCTTTGCTGCATCACCTGGTTGAGTCACATTGTGAACATGAGCCATGACATCACACAACAGAAACTACAAACTTGTATATAAACTACAATGCTCTGACACCGGGCCGTACAGGTGATAATCTTCCTACAAATGTAAGAGAGTCCAAGCAGAATATTCCTCCACTAGCCGGGAGTGTGAACTTCAAACTACATTTTTACGTTTCAGAATCATTCCCAATGTTCTTTGGGTTGCCATCTACAGCGTGAAATGTTGTTGGACTTGGCCAACTACAGCCAATCATTCTCTTTCCTGCTCCATTTCTGAGAGTTTAGCAGCAAAAAAAATTCTCACTAATCACAATAAAGTATTTTTCACGCGGCTAATAAATTAGAATTGCTGGTCCGTGAGTGACATTCAAAGTTTACTTTACATAGTATGTGAGGTTGAATAAAGACACGGGTCCCTCAAGTTCCACCTTTGTGTGTCTGTGTGTGTGTTGTACATGTATGTGTGTGTATAAGAGTCCCTGTGTGGTCTAGTTTTTAAGAGTACCTGTACCCCTTGTGGCAGTGCGTGGCAATGCCACAGAGTATGCTGGCAACACGGTCACCCAGGACTCTCAGCCAGAGGGGCTGAGAGGTTCCAGAATGCAAAAAGTTCTGCAGGGAAGTTGCTGGCCTTTCAGTTTCTTCCGTTAATTCTGGATTGTAGCCGGGATCTGGATCTCTGGAGATCTCTTAGTGTTCTGGGTGGGATGAAATCAACAGTCCTGGGGTCAGGTGTTGCCGGTGATCAGGTGGCTGGTAGCAGCCTCATTAGGAGCTTAGACCAGAGCTCAGAGGAGAGTTGGTGGTGTGTGCTGGAGGCACACGAGGGTCGAGCCAAGCCAGTGGTGTGTGGGTGTGCAGGAGGCACACGACCACAAGCAGACTCGCTGTGTATGCTGGACGCATGTCTCGCTGTGTATGCTGGACGCATGTGGATCAGCCAGGGGAGTCTGGGGAAGGTTGGTGACCCAAGAGACCTGGTGGACACACTGCTGAGAGAGTTCACGAGGGGTGATCGGAGTGAGTATCACACAGAGGTGTGCTAAAGACTGTACTTGCTGAGACATAAGCGGACTGTATGTTGCTGAATTAAAGCTCTTTTATGTTACGGAAGAATAATAAAGACTTTTGGTTAAAGGAAAATCCTGTGCGAGTGCTCTGTGACCTCCCCAACATTACACCCTGTGTGCTGCGGTCTCTGAGGAAGGTATCTAAATGATTTTTGAATGATTCAATACTCTCTGCAGATACCACTGCTTGTGGCAGAGAGTTCCAAAATGTAACCGATCTGACTGAGAAGAATCCCCTACACCCCCTTGTGGTTAAATATTTTCTCCACCGGGGGCGTGGCTAGCCGCTGAAGAAGATGGACGCTTAACTTCAGAGCTCCGTCTCCAGCTTTCCCGAGCGACGCTACAGACTCCTGCACAAGACAGCTCTGGGGCAGATAGGCCGACAGGACGGCAGGTCCAGATCCCCTGGAGCAGAAGGAACCCAATTGAGCTGCCAGTTTCCCGAAATGTTCCGCACACAGCGCCCAGAGAACTCGGCCGCCCGCTCATCCAACATGGTGCCGACCACGTCCGCTCCGCCTGCAGCGTGTGGTGACTCGACGATGTCTCAAGCCTTTTTGGACCCGGGCTCGATGTCCTCCTACATACAACAACTACCTACCAGGTCAGACCTTACCTTTCTAGCTGGTGATATCAAGAGTGCGCTGAGCTCGGCGGTCACCGAGCTCAAGCAGGACATTCAAGATATAGGCCGCAGGATGCAGGAGGCGGAACGGGCCGGGGTACAGAGAGATGCAGCCATCCACTCTCTTCAGTCTCATCAAGACTCGACCACACGCTCGATGATCTGCACCGCCACATGGAAGACCTGGATAATAGAGGCCGACGCGCAAACATTCGAGTGCGAGGGGTCCCTGAGACGGTCATGGCGGATTTCGTTAAGACAGCCCTGACGGATATTTTCAACGATCTGCTGGATCGCCCGCCTGAGTCCCCCATCGACTTTGTAAGAGCTCACAGAGTGATGAGGCCCCGAAATATGCGATTAGCCTTCTCTCAATTTGTCTGAAAAGACAAGCGACCACGTCTGTCCTGGGACCTACTACAAAGCCCCAAACAGCAAGGAGGCTTGGAAGTGCCAGATCCTCACAGATACTACCAGGCATGTCACCTAGCTAGAGTGATTCAGTGGCACACACAGCAGACTCAGAAACCTTGGGTGGACATAGAACAGAATTGGCTCATGCAACCAATCTCCTCCACGGTGTGGCTCGCGGACCCAGACAGACCTGTTCTCAGTCCCTCGAACTCACTGATCTCAGCAACACTAAGAGAGTTCTCAATTCTTAGAAATAAAAAGACTCTCAGCACCACAAATAGCCCCTTAACACCAATACTTCACAACCCAGCCTTTCATCCGGGGAAAACCCCAGAATTTAGACAGATTTGGTCAACAGACAAACCACTCACAGCTGCACAGTTTTTCCAGGGTTAACAGTTTCTGGAGAAAAAAGACCTTTTACATCTAACAGGAAGGGGCATATCCCATGGTGGATATACCTCCAGATACGGAACTTCCTCATGGGCCGCATTAGGAAGACAAACTTCTCTAGAGACTTAACTCCTCTGGAGAAGCTGTGCACAGGACAAGGGCCACAGGACCATCTGATCTCTAGACTATACACGTTGCTACATGACTCCAAAGGCCAAAAGGAGAACAGGGCACGTCATAAATGGGAACAAGACCTACAAAGGTCCCTGACGGATGACGACTGGAGTGACATTTGCCGGAATGTTCACACCAGTTCTATTAGTAGCGCTACTCAAGAAACGAATTACAAGATACTGACGCACTGGTACAGGACCCCACAGTTCCTACACAGGATTTTCTCCAGACGTACCAGATACGTGCTGGAGATGCCAGAATGGAGTGGGATCGCTCCTGCACGTTTTCTGGACCTGCCCGGACCTTAACTCGTACTGGACCGAAATTTAAAAAAAAAACACCTCCCAGGTCACTGGACTGGACACGCCTTTCACGCCGACGACATTCCTACTGACAGACCCTTCTAACACAAGGGACCTTAGCAAATCATTAAGTCAACATATGATCAATGCTGCCCGCACAATCATCCCGAGACACTGGAAGGAGGTGAATAGCAGCTCTTCCATTATTCTCCTCACTTCCAGCGTGAACATGTTTAAATGACCAATCTTGTCTCATAGCTTTCCCCCCCCCCCCCCCTCCTTGTCTCATAGATTTGGTCCTCCAGCCCCTTAATTAGTTTAGTTGCCCTTCTCTGGACTCCCTCCAGCTCCAGGACATCCTTTCTGTGGACTGGTGACCCAAACTGAACCGCATACTCCAGATGAGGCCGAACCATTAGAACATTAGAACAGCTGAAGCAGGGGAACAGCATGAAATGGATTCCAATCATCTGATAACAATACAGAGCATTGACCTGAGCTGTCCAGCTGAGTTGTGTCCAGGATTTACATATGTCAGCGCTCTATAGGGGTAGATGATTATCTCTCTCATATCGCTATGTGTGTAATAATGAAGGAGGGCCCATTCTGGGATGTTGCAGAGTGTCCGCTGTGGGATGTCATATATTTTGGTGCAGCTCTATGCTTATCAGTTATGTAGCATCGGTAGTGATGAGCTGTCGAAGCCTCTACAGAGTTACAGATCAGGACCATTTGAAGTTAGTGGTGGGCCCGGGACAAACCTGTCATGACTTTGCCTGCCCGGCCATCTTATTCCCTACTGGGAGAACAAGGTGGGAATCACAATAACTTCAGATTGCGACTTCAAACTAAATGAATGTAACAACATAAAACTGAAGCGGTATTTACATCTGCTCTTAGGGGTCCTCGGCATGTGTCACCGAGTTATATCTTGTTTTCATCTGAAGCACAAAATACAGCAAAGGTATTTATATATGACAACTGCAGAATGGAATAGAAGATGTTCACCCAGAACAAAGTTCCTTCTCTATCTTCAGACATACTGCTTACCTAGAACAGGCGCACCCGACCACTGACCGAGGTGGAACTCAGAAAAATAATGAGTGACATGAATAATATTTGTCATATTGTATGTCAGTAAAGAGGGGGGGGGGTGTTCAGGAGTATGTAACCCGTAATACAGTATACAGAGTAAGGCATTCAAAGTATGTAAAGTACAGCTCAGTGTATAGAGAGGGGTGTTCAGTACTGGAGTGTCCACCACACAACACAATGACGTTTTTGTATTTTCCACGACATATACAATGTTAGGCTTTGTGTGGACATGTATTTCCCCTGCAGCAGGTGAGCTATTAATATTGCATGCACGGTCATTGTCAGAGCACAATGAAAACCAGACAAGCAAAGGGTTCTAGTTAAAATATTTATTAAGAACAGTGTCCACGGGAGCAATGAAAAGTTAGGAGAGTTGCCCTCTGATACAGCGCTGCATGAGGGTAAGGGCGTATGGGTGTGGATTTCATGTTAGGTGTGCAGCTTCTTTTAAGCTTCTTTTAAAGAGAACAGACAAAAAGGATTTTGTCTGTCCACAGGAACAAGCAGAGTCTTAAACCGGAACAAGCCGGAGTCAGGAGCCGGAGTGGGTAGTCATCAAAGCCAGGTCAGGAACACAGAGATCAGTGTCGTCAGGAACAAGCCAGGAGCCAGGAAATCAGCGTTGTCAGGAACAAGCCACAAGCAGGAGCCAGAGGAGAATGTCAGCCAGGATCGGGTCATACACAGAATCAGGATACTCAGAGCAGCAGGAAAGCACTAGCAGGAAGCTCACACAAGGGCAAGGTCAGACTGGACTGAGTGGTATATATATATTTGGTATATACAGGAAACTCCCATCTGACTCACTCAGATGATGCTTTCCTATCTGGGCATAAGAGAGAGCCCGGGAGTAGTGAGCAAGGTTCCAGAGTCTGCTCGAGCAAGGAAGGAGACAGGTGAGTGAAATGGCAGCCAAGCCAGAATGCTGCAAACCAGTAAAGTCAGTGGGCGGAACCCTGACAGTCATGTACATACTTGACAACATAATGCACAACAACCCCTTACCTCGGCTACTGCAGAGGCCTATTTTCCCCGAATTTTCTCAGCGTTTACATAATGTGGAATGCCTAGCTGCCATACCATCAGATCACAGATGTCAAAAGTCAAACATAGACATGCGCAACGGCAAAAAAAATGTCTTTAGTTTCGTTTCATTTTGATTCTGATTTTGCGTTATTTTTTTTTCGGGATTCGGGTCCGAAAGTCAATTCGTTTCGGGATTTGGATGTGGGCGAAATTAGTTAGCCGTAGTCTGCATGACATTTCGTTTCGTTTTCATTTCATTCGTTCGTTGCAGCAAAGTGACATTTGAGGGGAATTTTTTATGTTTTTTTCTCAAATGTCACTTTGCTGCAACGAAATTTCGTCCAACAAACGAAAGTTCCTACAGACTACCGCTAACTAATTTAGGAATTGGAAATTCGGATTCGTTTGCATTCATTATATCTGTAATTCAGAATTTGGATACATTCGAATCTCTGAATTTCCAAAACTTCGTCCAAATTTAGATTCGGAATGAAACGAGTCGCACGTGTCTAGTCTCTCAGACATTCTTGTTTATAAACCCTCTATAAGGTTAGAGGACCTGAAGGAGAACAGGCCATGACTAGAAGGCATGTAACCTGACTGAAGACTGAGCCAACCTTCTTCAGCAGGGGAGGTCTCTCCTGTGGGTATTTCTCTTAGTAGCCAATGTCATGGACAATATTGTTATAAAACATCCGTGTTCATTTCTCTGACAGTTCAGCCGAAGAGACGGAAAATCAGCCAAAAAGTGAAATTAATTCTGAGCACCATTGGATTATTTTGTGCCCTTATACTCATTCTCATGAGTAGGGGGGCAGATATTTAGTGACCCCCCACCAATAAAATAGGCTTACAGATTCCACCATCTTGGGCAGGTGCACTTCACATGGCATTACCCCCACTAGATGGTGCTGAGTGAATTCCTGTGCTCCCCTCTGCCAATTAACTTCCAAGCTCAGCCAGGGTCATGAAGGAGCCTTGAACATGAGTGTGTTCTGATTCTGCTGTAAACCACAAAATCAACCAAAGCGTATCTAATGTCTGTAGGCTCATGTGGGAATCACCCCACCCCCCCACCCCCCCATCACATAGTCACTGATCCCATTCCGATCATTAGCAATAGACTTGTTTAAGAGCATTGCACCTTTAGACGCCTATGACAATTGATGCTCAATTTGCCCGCAGGACTATGCTGTGCTACCACTAGCTAATCAACACATGCCACATCTTCTGCAGACGCCACTGGAGAACAATGTTTCCTCTCTTTATGAACGTTCATTGCTCGCTATTGTTTTCACATAAGCACCTTCCTATTGCACACCTTTTGGGGAGTCTGAGGAAGATAAGGGTTTTAACCGGAGTTCTGATTTAGGGCTGGTGTCAATGGGCTTTTGCTTGGCTCAGAACCTACTTCCCTCCCCATGTGGTGTGTTGTGCGCAGGCGCACCACTATCTTTGAGTATATCCTGGTATATACCAAGATGGCCACGCCCTAACATACAGGCTCTGCCATCTTTGAGTGTATAGCAAGACACACTCAAAGATGGTGGAGCGCAAGCGCAGAACTCACCTGCGGCCGACATGGCCGCCACTCGTTCTGCATTTTCAGTGTGCGGTTTCGGATTCAGAGGCTCGTTCCCACCGGATCCGAAACAGCTGAAATTTTTGTTTCTTTTAAACAAACGAATTGAAACATTTTTTGTTTTCATTTGTTTCGTAAGAAAACTAATTATTTTTGCCCTGCGCATGTGTAATAATAAACGTATTTAAGCCTTTTAAACAAAAAAAAAATGTATTCCAAAATGTCTGTTTTTGATTCTTGGGCAGTTCAGCGAAAGAGATTGAAAATCAGCCAAAAAGTGAAATTGAATCTGATCACCGTTGGATTATTATGTGCCCTTGTACTCATTCTAATGAGTATGGGGGCAGATATTTAGTGACCCTCTAAAAAAAGTAGGCTTCCATATTCCACCATACATTTACCCCTACCTCCTATTTGTAGCCCACAGAGGTGGGGAATTGGCCATTGACCCTCAACATTGGGACAAGGGTACTGGGCAAAAAAGGGGGCTTTGCCCCACTCCTTTCCCCCTTGCAAGGCACTACTCATTGTGGAAAGTCATTTGGCCTAGTATGGTACAAGAAAGGGGGGCTGTATGCTCGCTGCCTTGCTTTTCCTGTCCACCCAGGTTGCATACTTGGAAAAGAGTCTGGTTATAATATTAAGGAGAATCCCATGTCTTTTTTTTATTATTGCTGAGCGGGGGAGAAGGCTAGGCAGTGTGGCAGTGCATGGCAATGCCGCGGTGTAGTATGGCAACATTGGCACCCAGGACTCTCAGCCAAAGGGGCTGAGAGGGTCCAGAATGTAAAGACTGTTTTAAGGAAGAGCCTGGCTTTTCAGGTCCTTCCAGGTTTTCCTAATTGTAGCTGGGATCTGGAGCTCTGGAGATCTCTTAGAGCTCTGGGTGGGATGAGATCTCCAGTCCTGGGGCCAGGTGTTACCAATGACCAGCTTGGGCTGATCAAGTGGCTGAGAGCGGCCTTATTAGGAGTCGGGACCAGAGTTGTGTTAGAGTTGTGTGTGTGCAGGAGGCACACAGCCACAGCAGACTCAGGTGCGTGCTGGTCGCACGGGGGAACAGCCAGGGGAGGCCGGGAGAGGTCAGGAAGGTCGGTGACCCAAGGGACCTGTTGGACACACTGCTGGGAGAGCAGTGAGAGTATCATGAGAAGTACATAAATGTTGGCCTTTGTGTGAACAAAAGACTATATTTTATGTTGCTGCTGGAAGCTGTATTCTGTAACAGGGGAAGGCTACCCTGTTGATAGAGACTTTTTGTGCTTGCCCTTAATAAACTGCGTTTTACTTGCATTTCTGGACTACAGTCGAGTGCCCTTGTTAGAGCAGACAGGGTAGGTGATAGCTCAAAATGTTGGAATAGGGAGTTCCAGAGAATGGGAGAGACCTGGAGGCAAGCATGGGAGAAGTTTGAAATATCATTAGCTCAGTTTTTAAACGATTGAGTTTCTAAAAAGTAGTGTGACATCCTAACTTATATGTCAGCAAGTAAATTTGTGATGTGCAAGTACAGCAAAGGTGTGAGCTGTGGGGTGGATAAATATATTTGTATGTCATTAGCATAGAGATGGTATTGGAAGCTGTGCAATGGTATCGACTGACCAAGGGAGGAGGTGTAGCTAGAGAAAAGAAGAGGTCTGAGGGCAGAGCCTTCGGGGGAACCTATGGAAAGAGGAAGAGGAAAGGAGGTGGTAGATTGCTAGGTGAAGCTAAAGGAGCACTTAGATAGGTAGGAGGAGAACCATGAGAGAGCAGAGTCTTGGAGGCCAAATGAGTGGAGTTTTGGACATTGTTTTTAGCAGTCATTAGTGAGTTTTAGCGGATTCAGTGGAGTGTCAGGGGGCAAAAGCCAGACTGTAAGGGGTTAAGAGGGGAACAGAGGTAAGGAGATTGGTCTGAGATTTTTCAGGTTGGAGAGGTTAAGTGAGGATTTCTTTGGTATGGGTTGACCAGTGCAAATTTTAGAGGGAAGGGGAAGATGCAGGTAGAGAAGAAAACATTGCAGATGTGAGCAAGTTAATGTAGGATGGAACAAGAGGGTGACCGGAGTAGTGGGGAGGGAACAGGGTCAAGGGGCAATGGCCTGGGCAGTGAATGAGTTAGTGGGTGGAAGCGGTGGGGGGGGGGGCAAAACATAACTATTAACTTCCTAACCATTCAATTCAGTGCATTCAGTCCTAACTTTTCAGGACCGAATCTGCTATGGCCAGGGCACGTTTAGTGTTTTCTTGATCAAAAGAGTGATTGGAAATCAAAAATTTTATATAGCTGACACCAGAACAAGGACACTGAAAGAGAGAAGTAAGGAGAAATCTAAATATAGGAACTTCAGTGGCTACTGTCATAGAGGGGACTTCCTATCACTTTGGAGAAATTCATTCTTACTTCCTGAAATGTTTCGGGGGGTGAATGGATATCTCCCCAATGGAGAAAGTACTTCTATGTCTTTCTAAGATCTACAAATCAGGGTTTAGCTAAGATGGATTCTGTATTTTGTTTGGAAGAAATTCCTAAAAAAACACTTTTAAATGCTGTTCTAAGATCCTGGTTCCTCAGACTGTATATCAGAGGGTTGAAGAGAGGAACAATCACGGTGTAAAAGACAGACACCACTTTGTCAGCAGCATAGTGATTATTAGTGCCGGAGCGAAAATAATCAAAAAAACCTGAGAAATAAAATATGAAGACCACTGTCAGGTGAGAGGAACACGTAGAGAAAACTTTACTCCTTTTACCTTCAACTTGTATTTTCAGGACAGCTTTGAATATAGAGACATAGGGGAAGATGGTCAGTGTTAGAGATCCGCCTGTAAGGAAGCATCCAAAGACAAAGATGAGCAGAATGTTGATGTAGATGTCACTGCAGGAGATCTGTAACAGCGGAGGAAGGTCACAGAAGAAACTTTCTACAATATTTGATTCACAGAATGTTAAATTTAAAGCACCAAGTGTGTGAACTAAAGAGTGGATAACACCGAGGCACCACGCAATGGATGCCAACTGTACACACACTTTCCAGCTCATGATCTGTGTGTAATGTAATGGCCGACAAATGGCTGTATATCGATCATAGGACATGACAGCCAACAGAAAAACCTCAGCGTCAGCAAAGAATAAAAAGAAGAAGACTTGGGTTATACAAGCTGGTATTGTAATCTTTCTTCTCTGGGTGAGAAGGTCAAATAACATTCGTGGGACGGTGACCGAGGAACAGCAGAGGTCCAGACTGGCCAAGTTTGCAAGGAAGAAATACATAGGGGTGTGGAGGTGAGAGTCACTGACTATGAGGGAGATGATCAGCAAATTCCAGATTAATGTCAGAAGGTAGATGAGAAGGAAGAAGAGGAAGAGAGGGAGCTGAAGTTCCGGAATATCGGACAGTCCAGAGAGAAAGAATTCCTTCAGAATTGTCTGATTCCCCATTGTAATATTCTCATTCATACTTTTCATTTATGAGATTAATAGAGAAAACACAATTCACCTCTTCAGTATGTTGTAGGACTTGATGGATGGGAATATAAAGTATCCAATACAGAAATTCTGCAACAAAATATCAAAATGTTGTGTTTTGATGTAGAAAACATGAACCAGTTTCTAATTTCTATCAGCAATGCCAAATATTACAAAACATGATCAGAAATCTCCGACATTCATCAAATCACCGAGATGGAGAGAGCAGTCAGTGTGTGCTGCAGAGTCAGAAATAATAATCTGACTTTTTATTTTCATAGGTGTTGTAGTTCTGGGAGTCCCGGCCGTAATAACAGGACCCTAAATTAGATTTAAAGAATTTGATGTAAAATTCAATAATTAGTACACAGGACAATATTCTGGAGATAAGAATATCTTCTAATGACAAGGCTGACACATATAATGAGGAGAGGCGTATAGATCGTTTCCTCTCCACGTGGTCCCCCTTCCTCATTGAGACGCTCCCCCCCGACCAGCTTCGCGACATCATGTCGTGGTTCCAAACATCATCATGGTATCTCAATGCCAAACTCTCACACACCTTGGGAGCCCTAGATGTACTCTAGACCCGCCCGGAAGGGTCTCTGGGTCACCGTTAGTGTGATACTTACCCTTGGTGCCCTCTCAACCACTTGTTTGATTTTCGGGTTTCTATACATACATGACTGCAAGACACCCCTTGACATTCAATTAGTCCCACATGAAATTGACATTGGTATACTCCGCATATATGGAAAGTCTGCTGATGCAGGTACTGCAATATTGCTTCTCATGCTTTCTTTGTACTCCAGGTAGTGATCTTAACTTAATTTCTTTATGTTTTATTATGTTTTTGAGAGGTGGCCTTGAATCCTACGCTTAATAGTATCATTACATGCACGGCAAAGAGATGTAAAATACTCTAATCATGCTGACTCATGTTTTCTCCAATGTTCTGCATCTATTTACAAAACTGAATGATTACTCCTCGCTGTATATGTACCTCCATTACTATGATATGGCACCCTCTTACTTTATTGTTGTACGCTTTAGTTCTGTATTCATTGAAAATTCAATAAAAATGACATGCTCAAAAAAAAAAAGAATATCTTCTACTGTTTCTGATCTCAAGCGGCGGCTGAGACTTAAAACAAGACATATACTTATACAGGACACTGAGATACAGGCTCCTGATGCCTGACCTGTAATAGCATTTAAAGAACCTAAACATGCATGTCCAAACATGTCCACATGTGTATGTCCACATGTGTATGTCCAAACACAATGATGTTTTCTTAGTTTTGTATAGAGAAGGGAAGAGTTAGCACCCTGACAGGTTTATACTGTTATCTGAGGATACATTGCAGACAGTGAGCGGTAGGGGGGGTGGGGGTGAGTTCTAAAATAAGTCATCATACAAACTCCATGTCTGTTTTCTCTGTGAGAATGGAGGCAAAAATTTACTTTATTAGCATATGTTCTTCCCTGAATGGGTCTGAGGAGCAGAGGAATGAAGTCATTTTTCCTGAGCCTCACAGCTTTATCTAGTGGCCACAATGTGGTATTTTCCTGATTGGATATTTGGCTTGAAAAGAAAACATAAAATTCCCGGAGTTTGCTGGATGAAAGGCTCTGTGAATGTTTTACAAGTACACCTCTAAGTGTGGGAACTCTGCAACACAGAAGAATGCTTTCCCTTTTTTTAGTACTTGAATTTCTTTCTGTGTTCCTGTTGCAGATTTTGTCTCACCTTTAGTGTGGTAAATCCATGGTCACTGGGACAGAAATGAGAGTAAGTCTCTCTAACAGATCAATAGATTGCAGCAACAACATGACAGGGGTTCTTAGACTTCTCTACACCATCCAAAACTGAAAGAAAACATTTGGCTTGTCCAACACTATAAGTTTATTTCCACTTTTGCAGTCACATTTGGGAAAACCCCTCTGTATGTTTGTTCTGTTTTTCCATTCACACAGCATACCAAAAAAATATATTTAAAATCATATTTCTTACCTTTCAGGTGTTTTGATGCAGCAGAAAAAATGGCTGAATCCATGTTTTTCTGAGCACCTTCACAGTGACTTGGGACTGAAATGTGTGGATTGTGCTTCTATCATTACCTTTATTAACATATAATGCAGAAGCCAGGGTTGCAATCCTTTAAGTTATTCTTAGGACATGCAGTGTACAAATCTACTGTACAAATGATAATGAAACGACCCAGCACAGTACAGACAGGGTTAGCTACCCCCTTCTAACATTACAAAGAAGGAGAAACAAGTTAAAATGTTAACCCTTAAGAAGTCTATGAGTAACTCTGACCCAGGTAATAACAATTTAAACAGCAAGAAGCATTTATTGTGGCTTATGAGATGTGAATGAAGACATGTAACAAATATAACAGAGGTGTTATCCCAGTTTGGCTGTGAAAGTGGAAATACACTTTATGTAAAATGTAAATTTGTTTTGTCCATTGTTTAGTATTTGTTGCAGCATAAAAAGACACAATGTTTCAATGTTGCTAAATTTAACATAATAACACAAAGATGTACAAATATCAATACAAACTCTTTGCATCATGTGCAAATCTTTATTACATTGTTTTATCATCTGAACAATTCACACAGAAAATAATAAACCCTGAAACAGGAAGTGACGTGATGTCTTTAATATATCAGCACTTTGCTATGGAAATAATATAAATAATGAATAAAAGATGTTATTCAGGAAATCCATTTTAATAGATTATTAATATAAAATGTGCGCTAGGTTTAGACTTAATAACAAATGTGTCTGTTTATCTGACCGGCATCCTAAAAGACTAAAAAGACATGTTAACAATGAGATTAAAGTTTTCCACATTATATATATATATATATACACAGAACATACATGTAAATTAATTTTCATAGAATTGCTACAATTAGACCGTACGAGATGTATAAACAATAATGACTGAATAACAAAAAAATGAAAAGCAAACCTCTGAATTTCCAGACTGATAAAATTCTCTTTGTTTCAGTCCTTTCCCAGATTTTGCCTCTGATACCCTCGGCAGAGGTCAGTGCTGTTGGAAGTGGGATAGGGGACGTTTCTTCTAGAAGGGTAGCAGGTCAGATGTGGAGACACAGCACATGATTATAATAGAACACAGGTAACATAATACTAAACCTGTGTGACATTTCTGGTCACAATACATTGTTATTAGCCGCACATTCGTATATTTATAATACAGAAATGTCCCCGGAGCTCACAGGAGTATCCGTCTATAACACGTCTCCTCGGGAAAATGAATCCCTACAGAAATTAAAGCCTCCTCTGAGTGGATTCATCCCTCAGCGACACACAACATCGGCCTACTGATAATTGTGTGAGTTTAAAGTCAACGTTCTTCATATTTACTGAAGTCTGAAATGGTAACATTTGAAGTGACAATAAAAAGTGATGAAATGTGGGCCAACGGAGCAAAATGGAAACATACTGAAAGAAAAAAAAATACAGGAAACATGAAAATAATAACAAATGGAGGAATCTAAGGAACGTTCATCTTCCAGTTGCCCTCTATTGACATTTTATTGCATTTTTTTGTGATTTAGAGCGATGCAGATTATTTTATATATCTTCAATAACTAAAAAGAATAATCAATTCAGGTTTATTAAATTGTAATATCATGTGGGATGTCACCATGCAATCAGATCAGATTTGTTACCTGCTTAGATCTAAATGACATAGTTACATAGTATTTGTTGTTGAATAAGGACACAGGTCCATCAAGTTCGACCTATTGCGTGTATGTATGAGATTCTGCATGTGTATGGGTGTGTACTAGTCCCTGTGTGACCTTGTTTTTAAGGGTACCTGTACCCCTGTATGTTATGGTCTCTGAGGAAATTGTCCAAATGCATTTTAAATGATTCAACACTCTCAGCTGATACCACTGATTGTGGCAGAGAGTTCCAGACCCTAACCACTCTAACTAAGAAGAAGCCCCTCCACCCCTTGTGCTGAAATCTTTTCTCCACCAGTTTAAGGTGGTGGCCTCTAGTCCTTGTTATGGCGTTTACCATATAAAGTTTATTGCTGATGTTGCTATCACCATTGAACATCTCGTACATCAAAATCATGTCCCCCCTTAATCTCCTCACTTCCAGTGTGAACATGTTAAAATTTAGTAGCCGTGTCTCACAGCTTTGGTCCTCCAGCCCCTCCTCCTTGTCTCATAGCTTTGGTCCCCCAGCCCCTCCTCCTTGTCTCATAGCTTTGGTCCTCCATCCCCTTAATTAGTTTAGTTGCCCTTCTCTGGAGTCTCTCCAGTTTCAGGACGTCCTTTCTATGGATTGGTGACCAAAACTGGACCGCGTACTCCAGATGAGGCCGAACCAGCGATCTATAAAGTGGCAAAAGGATTGCTTTGTCTCTACAATACATTCCATTTTTAATACAGGACAGAACTCTGCTCGCTTTGTTTGCAGCAGCTTGACATTGTGTGCCACAGCCTGGCATTGTGTTCTGCAGCCTGGCATAGCAAGCTATTGTTCAATCTGTGGTCTACAATGATCTCCAGATCCTTTTCCATTTCTGACTTCCCTAGTGGAGTTCCCATTACTGTGTATTCCCCTTGCCTGTTTTTAACCCCAAAGTGCATTACTTTACATTGTTCAACATTAAACCTCATCTGCCATGTAGTTGACCACTCCCCTATTTTATCCAGGTCCTCCTGTAATGTTATAATGTCTAAGTCCGTGTCTATTACCCTCCGGATTTTAGTATCATCAGCAAACACGGAAACCTGGCTATTCACGCCCTCCCCCGATATGGTTAATAAACAGGTTGAATAGTATGGGGCCCAGCACAGAACCCTGAGACACACCACTCATGACACTTGACCAGTCTGAGAAGGAGCCATTCATAGATACTCTCTGGACACGTTCCTGTAGCCAATTCTCTATCTATGTACTCACCATTCCATCTATGACCAGAGACCAGAGATATACCACATCCACCGGCCTCCCTCCATCCAGATATACCACATCCACCAACCTCCATCTAGATACACCACATTCCACCGGCCTCCCTCCATCCAGATTTCTTCTTGCCTCTTCGTAGAATGTTAGAAGATTTAGACTGAGTCATACAGTGAATAACCTATTCTGGACATGAAAGGAAGATGAGACAGCACTGTGTAATATAAAAGAGTTTTATTAATAAAAGTAACAACATGCACATAATATGATCAAGATGGAGCTTCTTATTTATCACAGTGTAAGCAATGTTTCAGGGCACATGGCACCTTCATTAGGCAACCCGTGTTTGACTGAGGAAGGGGGCTGGAAAACCATTTGGTGTGCACCATTTCCTCCTCTACGTACAACCTTTGTCTTCAGCTATAACAATACAAGCTCATTGTAGCAGAACAGCTTAGAGTTTCTCATCGTCTTTCTCACATTCTTCTTTATAAACCCTCTATAAGGTTAGAGGACCTGAAGGAGAACAGGCCATGACTAGCAGGCATGTAACCTGACTGAAGACTTAGCCAACCTTCTTCAGGAGGGGCGGTCTCTCCTGTGGGTATTTCTCTTAGTAGCCAATGCCATGGACAATATTGTTTTAAAACATTTGTGTTCGATTCCTCAGCAGTTCAGTCGAAGAGACCGAAAATCAGCCGAAACAATTAAATTAAATCTGAACACCATTAGATTACTAATGTACCCGTGTACTTATTCCTATGAGTATAGGGGCAGATATCTAGTGACCCCCAATAAAGGTGGCTTCTAGATTGCACAATAGCCACACCTCCTTTTTTAGGCACAACGAGGTGGGGAAGTGGTCCCACTACCTCAACATTTGGCCAAGGGTAATGTGCAGCGTGGCGGGGGGTAGGGGGGAGTTCTTCACGCTGTTCCCCTTGCATGTTACTACCCAATGTGGAAAGCCATTTGGCCTGGTATGGTACAAGAAAGGGGGGAGGGGCGCTGAATGCTTGCTGCGTTGCTTTTCCTGTCCATCCAGGCTTCATACTTGGATAAGGTTCTGGTTGGAGTATAAAGGGGAATCCCATGTCTTTTTCTTTGTCATTTTGGTAAAAAAAACAGGTGTACTGATTTATAATGTAACAATATAAATGAACCCCTCACTGACTTTAAAGGTTCACACATGTAATTATATATTTATTATTATTATTAGTATTCAGGATTTATATAGCGCCAACAGTTTGCGCAGAGCTTTACAATATAAGGACATGACAGTTACAATGCAATACAAGATAAGATGGTTACGGGGGCCTTGCCCATGAGAGCTTACAGTCTACTAGGGAGGGGCAAGCAATACAAAGGGTGGAAGCTGTGTGGAAATGAGTTCTATAAGAAAGTGATAGTTCAGTGGTCAGGTTGAGGGGGGATCGGCTTTCCTGAAGAGATGAGTTTTCAGGGATTGCCTAAAGGCAGATAGAGTTGGAGATAGATGGACTGGTTGGGTACGGAGTTCCAGAGGATGGGGGAGACTTTAGAGAAGTCCTGGAGGCGAGCATGGGAGGAGTTGACAAAAGATCTTGAGAGCGCTGAGGTCTTGGGAGGAGCAGAGCGGATGATTAGGGTGATAGGGTGATACTTTAAGATGGGGTTTAGAGATAAACCCATTTAATACATTCATTGCTTGCTATTGTATATTCACATAAGCACCTTCCTATTGCACACCTCAAAGCCTTTTTTTGGGGGTTCTGAGGAAGATAAGGGTTTTAACTGGAGTTCTGATTTAGGGCTCGTGTCAATGGGCTTTTGCTTGGCTCAGAACCTACTTCCTTCCCCATACAAGTAATTGAGAATGCAAACGCAGGAGATCAAATGTTGATCATGGGGAGGCCAACGGGCAAAGTCAAAGGCACCTATTGAACTACGAATGATCTTACAATGGTCTTAAACTGACCTCAAGTGCAAGTGAAATGTATTTGAGATTAAGATGGATTTGCCCATCTATACAAGCCCAAAACCCCTCAATATAGGCCCGTAAAGTGAACCTGTGCTTTTCCCGCACACAGCCTGGCAATGGTTCACTTAGTTTGTCCTTACCCAGCATCACATACATCCCTTACAAAAACACCCCTGGTCCTCCTTTCAGTAATTGGATGCAAAGAGAAGCCCATGTAGGATGCAAGTCGTGACTTGGTGCTTACATAGGGCTGAGGACTCTTCCTCCTGCTCCCGTGTATCAGTGCTAAGTGCCTGAATGTCCAATCATCAATCACCTGCACCGTCACATGGGAGGAAGAGGTTCCCGGATGCACTGGATGTTTCTCTTCCTTACAGACAGCTGGGTGGGGCGTCAGCATTAAAGTGAACCTGTTGGTTTGCACTTTATATGGAAAGCACAGTGTCACCTCGAAGCATAGAGTAGAAATTATCACATACATTTAGAAATGAAATACCGAGGAATGCTTCAGAATAAAAAAAGTTGTGATTTATTATCTTGTGAAAATGATACTTGGACAAAGGACAGAGTTCTGAAGTCATGTTCTGGAGCCAAAATCTAAATCTCAATTTAATGGGTTTTGGGAGGAAATCCCTCTCCGCTTCTGCGGACTTGTCAGTAAAGGGCTCAAAAGACATGGAACTTGTGCATGTTCTACGCTTGTTTTATTTGACTCGCTTACCTTCTAGAATTGTTTTGTCTCTATGTATTCATCTCCGGATAATAAATAGACATGCGCATTCGGATTCGGACCAATCTGCAAATCAACGAAAATCAGTTGAATCGACGGTTCGTCCGAATCCGAAAGAGCGAATGTATTATATGCCCCAAAATACTAAAACTATATTCGGACATACATAAATTTGTTTGCAGAACGAGCTGCAGTGGCCGCCATCCTTGAGTATATCTTGGGGACCGCCATCTTGGTGTATACCAAGATACAGTCAAAGATGGTGGTGCGCAAGCGCAGAATGCGCCGGTGGCCGCTATCTCCGGCCGCTCGTTCTGCATCTTCAGTGTGACATCTCACGCATATAGGCCACCGCTGTGTTCTGCGCAGGCGCACCACTATCTTTGAGTATATCTTGGTATATACCAAGATGGTGACGCCCTAACATAAAGAGCTCTGCCATCTTGGTGTATAGCAAGACACACTCAAAGATGGTGGCGCGCCAGCGCAGAACTCACCTGCGGCATCCATGGCCGCCGCTTGTTCTGCACTTTCAGATTCGGAGGCTCGTTGCCTCGGAATCCGAAACAGCAGAAACAAGTGTTTTCTTTTGATGAAACAAATTGAAATATTTTTTGTTTTCATTTGTTTCGTAAGTAAACTATTTATTTTTGCCCTGCGCATGTCTAATAATAAACGTATTTAAGCCTTTTAAACAAAACAAAACAAAAAAAAATGTTATTCCAAAATGTCTGTTTCCGATTCTCGGGCAGTTCAGCGAAAGAGATCGAAAATCAGCCAAAAAGTGAAATTGTATCTGAGCACCATTGGATTATTATGTGTCTAATGAGTATGGGGCAGATATTTAGTGACCCCCCCAAAAAAGTAGGCTTCCAGATTCCACCATACATTTACCCCTACCTCCTATTTGTAGCCCACAGAGGTGGGGAATTGGCCATTGACCCTCAACATTGGGACAAGGGTACTGGGCAAAAAAGGGGGCTTTGCTCCACTCCTTTCCCCCTTGCAAGGTACTACTCATTAGAAAGTAATTTGGCCTAGTATGGTACAAGAAAGGGGGGGCTGTATGCTCGCTGCCTTGCTTTTCCCGTCCACCCAGGTTGCATACTTGGAAAATAGTCTGGTTGGAATATTAAGGGGAATCCCATGTCTTTTTTTTTAATTTTTATTGCTGGGGGGGGGGGTTAAAATACATTATATACATTAAATACAAAGCTCTACATATGTAATTATACATGCACAATTACAATTAATTTATATTGCGCCAAAAGTTTGTGCAGCACTTTACAATATAATGAAGACATTACAGTTACCATACAATTCCAGACAAGATGGTTATGAGGGCCATGCCCATGCATCTACAAGAGAGGGGCAAGTGATACATGAGAAGGTAGTTGTATGGGAATGAGTTCTTTGAGAAAGTGATAGTTCAGTGGTCAGGTTGAGGTGGCATAGGCTTCTCTGAAGAGATGAGTTTTTAGAGATTGCCTATAGGCAGACAGAGTAGGTGATAGCTCAACTGGTTGGGATAGGGAGTTCCAGAGGATGGGAGAGACTATAAAGAAATCCTGGAGGCAAGCATGGGGGAAGTTGGCAAAGGATCTTGGGAGCAGGTGGTCTTGGAAGAGCGGAGGGGACAGTTAGGGTGATACTTTAAGATGAGTTTGGAGATAAAGCCGGGGGCAGAGTTGTGGATGGCTTTATAAGTGGTTGCTAATATTTCGAATGTTATCCTGTGGATGATTGGAAGCCAGTGAAGGGTTTGGCAGAGGGGGGTTGCAGACAATGAGTGGTTGTTGAGAGATAACAAGGGAGTGGATGAGTAGCTTTGTGGTTTCATTGGTCAGGAAGGGGCGTATTCTGGAGATGTTATAGAGGTAAAGGCGGCAGGATTTGGATAATGATTGGAACTGCCGCTGAAAGGTGAGGTCAGTGTCCAGGGTTACACCTAGCACCTTGGCTTGGGGGGAGGAAGAGATAGTTTTGTTATCAATCCCAATGGAAAAGTTGTGGGAGGGTGCACAGGGGGGAGGAAATATCATGAGCTCAGTTTTTAAAAGATTGAGTTTCTAAAAAGTAGTGTGACATCCTAACTTATATGTCAGCAAGTAAATTTGTGATGTGCAAGTACAGCAAATGGGTGAGCTGTGGGGTGGATAAATATATTTGTATGTCATTAGCATAGAGATGGTATTGAAAGCCATGCAATATTATCGACTGACCAATGGAGGCGGTGTAGCTAGAGAAAAGAAGGGGTCTAAGGACAGAGACTTCAGGGGAACCCATGGAAAGAGGAAGAGGAAAGGATGAGGTAGATTGCTAGGTGAATCTAAAGGAGCACTTAGAAAGGTAGGAGGAGAACCATGAGAGAGCAGAGTCTTGGAGGCCAAATGAGTGGAGTTTTGGACATTGCTTTTAGCAGTCATTAGTGAGTTGTAGCAGGGCAGATTCAGTGGAGTGTTTGGGGGTAAAAGCCAGACTGTAAGGGGTTGAGAGGCGAACAGAGGTAACGAGATTGGTCTGAGATTCTTCAGGTTGGAGAGGTTAAGTGAGGATTTCTTTGGTATGGGTTGACCAGTGCAAATTTTAGAGGGAAGGGGAAGTTGGAAGTAAAGAAAAGATTGTAGATGTGAGCAAAGAGTGTAGGATATAACAAGAGGGAGTAGTGGTGAGGGAACAAGGTCCAGGGGCAGGTGGTAAGGGAGGTGTCAGAGAAAAGATTTGCAGCCTCCTCTGTAGTGACAAAATCGAAAGAAGAAACTAATAAATATTGTGGTGGACCTGATGCAGTCATTGTTGAAAAACACTGTTATGTAAAATTAATGGCAATGTCCTGGGCAGTGAATGAGTTAGTGGGTGGAAGCGGTGGCGGGCAAAACATAACTATTAACTTTATAACTATTCAATTCAGTGCATTTGAACATGCAAGTGTTCAGTCCTAACTTTTCAGGACCGAATCTGCGATTTAGTGTTTTCTTGATCAAAAGAGCGATGGGAAATCAAAAATTTTATATAGCTGACACCAGAATAAGAACACCGGAAGAATGAAGTAAGGAGAAATCTAAATATAGGAACTTTAGTGGCTACTGTCATAGAGGGGACTTTCTATCACTTTGGAGAAATTAATTCTCACTACCTTTAATGTTTTGGGGGGTAACGGGATATCTCCCCAATGGAGAAAGTACTTCTATGTCTTTCTAAGATCTACAAATCAGGGTTTAGCTAAGATGATTTCTGTATTTTGTTTGGAAGAAATTCCTAAAAAAACACTTTGAAATGCTGTTCTAAGATCCTTGTTCCTCAGACTGTATATCAGAGGGTTGAGGAGCGGAACAATCACCGTGTAAAAGACAGACACCACTTTGTCAGCAGCAAAATGATTATAAGTTTTTGGGCGAAAATAATTAAACACAGTGGAGCAATAAAATATGAAGACCACTGTCAGGTGAGAGGAACATGTTAAGAAAACTTTACTCCTTTTACCTTTAACTTGTATTTTCAGGACAGTTTTGAATATAGAGACATAGGGAAAGATGGTCAGTGTTAAGGAACCAACTCCAAGGAAGCCACCCAAGACAAAGATGAGCAGAATGTTGATGTAGATGTCACTGCAGGAGATCTGTAACAACGGAGGAAGGTCACAGAAGAAACTTTCTATAATAGCTGACTCACAGAATGTTAAATGTAAAGCACAAAGTGTCTGAACTAAAGAATAGGAAGAACCGAGACCCCACACAATGGATGCCAACTGTACACACACTTTCCAGCTCATGATCTGTATGTAATGTAATGGCCGACAAATGGCTGTATATCGATCATAGGACATGACAGCCAACAGAAAAACCTCAGAGATGGCAAAGAATAAAAAGAAGAAGACTTGGGTTATACAAGCCGTTTTGGTAATCTTTCTTCTCTGGGTGAGAAGGTCAAATAACATCCGTGGGACGGTGACCGAGGAACAGAAGAGATCCAGACTGGCCAGGTTCCCAAGGAAGAAATACATAGGGGTGTGGAGGTGAGAGTCACTGACTATGAGGGAGATGATCAGCAAATTCCAGATTAATGTCAGAAGGTAGATGAGAAGGAAGAAGAGGAAGAGAGGGAGCTGAAGAGCCGGAATATCGGACAGTCCAGAGAGGAATAATTCATTCAGAATTGTCTGATTCCCCATTGTAATATTTTCATTCATAATTTTTATTAATGAGATTAATACAGAAAACACAATTCACCTCTTCAGTATGTTGTAGGACTTGATGTATGGGAATATAAAGTATCAAATATAAAAATTCAAAAATATAAAAATGTTGTGTTTTGGTGTAGAGAACATGAACCAGTTTTGCATTTCTATCAGCAATGCCAAATATTACAAAACATGATCAGAAATCTCCGACATTCATCAAATCACCGAGATGGAGAGAAGTCAGTGTGTGCTGCCGCATCAGAAATAATAATCTGACTTTTTATTTTCATTGGTGTTGTAGTTCTGGGAGTCCCAGCCGTAATAACAGGACCCTAAATTAGATTTAAAGAATTTGATGTAAAATACAATAATTACTACACAGGACAATATTCTGGAGATAAGAATATCTTCTACTGATCTCAAGGGGAGGCTGAGACTTGAAACAAGACATAGGGGTTGATTTACTAACCTTATAAACACACCACGAACGTGTATACACCTCTGCAGTGTGTTCCCTCCCAGCGTGATCTATGGGTGGAATCTAAACACCTTTGTAATGTGTACACACCCAGCAGGTGTGTTGTGCAAAGCCCTGAAGGAATTCCAAGGTGATGTTGTGTAAATTAGCTCTACGTTGTGTTGCTTGCGTTGATGAATGCAGGAATGTAAATGCATGAGCTAACCATTTTTGTCTAAACTGTGAAGCAGCATTATATATGCATCATGTGCATGATTTTTTCATATATGGCATTAGTGGAAATATGCTTTTAGAGACTTTTTGGTTGATAAATACGTTTTGCTGTGTGAAAATCACACACACCTGGTGTGTGTGTGTGTGTTTAGGTTAGTAAATCACCCCCTTTATCTCAGTGTCCTGTATAAGTATATGTTTAGTTTTGTTTAGGTTAGTAAATCACCCCCTAAGTCTCTCTAACAGAGCAATAGATTGCAGCAACAACATGACAGGGGTTCTTAGACTTCTCCACACCATCCAAATCTGAAAAAAAACATTTGGCTTGTCCAACACTATAAGTTTATTTCTACTTTTGCAGTCACATTTGGGAAAACCCCTCTGTATGTTTGTTCTGTTTTCCCATTCACGCAGCATACCGAAAACATATTTTTAAAAGCATATTTCTTACCTGTCAGGTGTTTTGCAGCAGGAAAAATGGCTGAATCCATGTTTTCCTGAGCACCTTCACAGTGACTTGGGACTGAAATGTGTGGATTGTGCTTCTATCATTAACTTCATTAACATACAATGCAGAAGCCAGGGTTGTCATCCTTTAATTATTTTTTTGGGGACAGACAGTGTTCAAATCTACTGTACAAATTATAATGAAACGAGCCAGCACAGTACAGACAGGGTTAGCTACCCCCTTCTAACATTACAAAGAAGGAGAAACAAGTTAAAATGTGAACCCTTAAGAAGTCTAGTAGTAACTCTGACCCAGGTAAAAACAATTTAAACAGCAAGAAGCATTTATTGTGGCTTATGAGATGTGAATGAAGACATGTAACACATATAACAGAGGTGTTATCCCAGTTTGGCTGTGAAAGTGGAAATACACTTTATGTAAAATGTAAATGAGTTTTGTGCATTGTTTATTATTTGTTGCAGCATACAAAGACACAACGGGGGGAATTTATCAAAACTGGAGCAGACAAAATCTGGAGAAGATTTGCACTGCAACCAATCAGCTTCTCTGTCTCATTTTCAAATCTTAACCTGGGCAAACTGAAGAGAGATGCTGATTGGTTGCCATGGGCAACTGTTCCAGATTTGGTCTGCTCCAGTGTTGATTAATTCCCCCCAATGTTTCAACGTTGCTAAATTTAACATAATAACACAAAGATGTACAAATATCAATACAAACTCTTTGCATCATGTGCAAATCTTTATTACATTGTTTTATCCTCTGAACAATTCACACAGAAAATAATAAACCCTGAGACAGGAAGTGACGTGATGTCTTTAATATATCAGCACTTTGCTATGGAAATAATATAAATAATGAATAAAAGATGTTATTCAGGAAATCCATTTTAATAGATTATTAATATAAAATGTGTGCTAGGTTTAGACTTGATAACAAATGTGTCTGTTTATCTGACCGGCATCCTAAAAGACTAAAAAGACATGTTAACAATGAGATTAAAGTTTTCCACATTATATATATATATATACACAGAACATACATGTAAATGAATTTTCATAGAATTGCTACAATTAGACCGTACGAGATGTATAAACAATAATGACTGAATTAAAAAAAAATGAAAAGCAAACCTGGATTCATCCCTCAGCGACACACAACAACGGCCTACTGATAACTGAGTAAATGTAAGTTGAATTTCTTCATTTTACTGACGTTTAAAATGTAATGTTTGGATGTGACAATAAAAAGAGGTGAAATTTGGGGCAACTGAGTGGAAAAATGGAAACACAATGAAAGGTAAAACCACAGGAAAGGTGAAAATAATAAAGAGTGGAGGAATCTGAGGAACATTCATCTTCCAGTTGGCCCAAATGTTGTTGCCCGTTTTGTCTGATTTAGAGTGATACAGAATATTATAGACATCTTCCATCACTAAAAAGAAAAGTCACGATAAATGACAAATGAAATGTTAAAAATTTGGAAAAGATTGGATATGTCAATAAAAAGAGGTGAAATGTGGGGCAACGGAGCAAAATGGAAACACACTGAAAGAAAAAATAAATACAGGAAACATGAATTGAAGAGTTTGGAGAAGGTCGGAGAAGTGAACAATCTAGGACAACAAATTCTCCCATTCATCTCACTTTCCAGATTAGCGATGTTGTCCTAGATTGTTCACTTCTCTGACCTTCTTCAAACTCTCCACCCTTTTGTGAATAACCCTGTTTGTTTTTTCCACCACTTATATCATTTTAAGCTTTGTGTGGACATTTATTTCTTCTGCAGCAGGTGAGCTATTGATATTGCATGCACTGTCATGTACATACTTGACACCATAGTGCACAACAACACATTACCTCCACTACTACAGAGGCCTATTTTTCCAGAACTCTCTCAGTGTTTACATAATGTGGAATGTTACCATGCCATCAGATCAGAGATGTTATCAGATTGGTCACCTGCTTAGTTCTAAATTGAAGTTTCAGACTGCGTCATTTAGTAAATAACCTATTCTGGACATGAAAGGAAGAGGAGGCAGCACTAACCCAGTGTAATATAAAAGGGTTTTATTAATATTCAAGTAATAGAAAATGCGCTTGCAGGAGGTTTGTCGAGACAGTTAATAGAATATTTTTTTTTTTGCTACAACATGCACATAATATGATCAAGAGGGTGCTTCTTATTTATCACAGTAAAAACAATGTTTCAGGGCACATGTGTAAGATATTGTTTTTAGCACTGTGGAATGGAACTCAGCTGCGGATAGCACATACATCCGGGGGGGGGGGGGGGGGTTTTTTGTCGCTCCCCCCA